>NW_010400841.1:20330-23193 GCF_000710305.1 Buceros rhinoceros silvestris | reverse complement strand
CTTGATACTTTCCATTACTTTCAGTCATCAATAGGAGAGGGGAAAATTGCTCATCTGTCTCTCCTCACTTGCTCTCAAAGACACCATTCCTTCCCGGCCACAGCTCATCAGACCCTACTGAGCTGATATGAGCTGCTTATGTGGAAACACCACCACCACCAAGCCCAGGCCTCTCACTTTTGTTTTCTGCTATTGCACTGAGCCAAAACAGCTCGTAGAAAGGTCAGAGAGAGCACGCCAGCAGGAAGCCCATAGATGCCGGCTGCAACTTGCTCATTTGACTCACTGGATCTTATGAAGCCATGCTTTAAAGACGCTTATATTTTGCCTGTAAAGGTGATGCTGTACTTACCCGTCAGCTCCTTGTTGCTTGCTGGGCTGTTCTGCTCCCTGTCTGCATGCTCCTTCTCCATGCTAGTTCTGGAGCTCACCTGGTGACACAGAGAACTGTCAGTAACTGCAACAAAAGGGAGCAGTGCTCTTCTGCCAAGCTGATTTGATTGTGTCACATCTGTTTGAAGAGGCAGCAGACATGTGCCAGTGCAAAGGCCAAAGACAGGGGTGGAGATAAGCAGCCACGGTGCGGGGTAAGAGGAAGCCCATGACTTCAGCAGAAAATGAAGGCAGCAGGAGCAGACCATGTTTTTGCTGAGGCATCCTGGCCTTCTCCAGCATCACAGGGCCAAGATTTGCTGGGAGCTCTTAATTACTTTTCTCTACCAAGAGGGCAAAGAAATCCAAGGACTAGTAAAAAGTCTTTTAGCAAACTAATGGCTGGAGGTTATGCTTCTAATCTTTGCTATCTTGCATTTTGTGGACAAAACAAGGACTCATGCACTGAACAGCCAGCCAAAGCACCATAGAGGCTGCTTACCTTTTTAGGGGCAGCAGCAGCAGACATATCCTGAGATTATTTTAATGGAAATCTAAGTAGTTAAAATAGCTACGCAGTTGGGGGTAGAAATTTATATTATATATGTATATACACACACTTATTAAAACCGTTTTTAAGACTTCAGCATCACAATGCTAACAATTAGTGGCATTAAAACCAAGAAAGGACTAGATGGGGTAAGACATTTGTTCTAACAACATGGATCGTTATGCTAAACAACCAGAAAAAGGGAGGTGCAACTTGTCACCTTGTTTTGTTTTGCACCTTGTATCAGCCATCATTAAAGACACGTACCTTGCACCTCTTCATCAGAGGAAGCAAAGCTCATTACATTACTTGTCAAATTACAACTTCTGCTGGTCTGAATTTTATCAGTTTGTACTCGTATCTAACTAAAGGATTTTTTTACCTGAAGCTTTATTGTGCTGGCTACTGCAGAGAAGCCCTTTGGGCCTAGGAAAGCACAGCACTAATACCGGGCTTTGACAGAATTGGTATGCAAGATCTCAGGGATAATACAGTGCTTTTCAGGGTCCAAGATTAGTGTCCCTTTTCTTGAGGGAAAGGAAAATCAAGACAAAATGCATTTCAAATAGTTTAACTACAGCATTCAGGCCTAAATGTTTGTATTCACACCTGTAATCTAACTTGAGATGGATTTAAGAGTTTGGGCAAGTTTTCTTAGACCAGAGAACAGGAATGTGTTCCCTGCAGCCTACCACGTAGTTTGGATACTCCGTTATACTGCTGCAATGTGTTACTCTAAAGTTACAATTGTCCCACCTCAGATTTTGCTGTACTTGAGCCATAATGTTTTAATATTTGAGGGAAATCATTACTTACTATTGTATCTGCATTGCTACATGCCTCGTTTTTCACTCTTCTCTATGTAACATTACGTAGCGTGGTAGCATGCACTTCAGCAGTACCTGGAGTTCTTAAAATATGTTCAGAGTTACTGCTAAACATTTCTGAAAACAAAGTAGCAAATATAGAGCAGATGCATGAAAAGCCATACAAGTAAAGAAAGGTTTCCAGACATTTATTTCTGGAACTGTACACCAGGTATTAAAGTACAACAAATACAAAATAATGCTCAAAAAAATCAGTGTTTATGTACAAATATTAAAACCAATGCAACAATAGCGACTCCTCTTGAACATCTGATACTAAAACATGTTCCGATTGTCACTAGATTTGCTGTTATGCACAGGGTTCTTACTGTGAACTGAGAATAACTGGAATCTGTTTTACTAGGAGGACGATAACTGCCTACTGTATTATGACTGATAGTGTCTTCCTCCTTCTTTCCATGAATAAAAAAAAGTAACCTTGTCATTATTTTATAAATTACTGTATTTAGTTTCCCTGTCTGTAGACAATGTGCTTGTAATGCTGGGCAAAAAGCGTCCCTGTTGGTCAGTTTATCCATTAGTTTACATTCAAAGTTGAAATACTCACTAGAGACTTTGGTTGAACTAAGTATTATCACTATGTTCTACCTGATCTGAAGTTTTCCTATATTATTGACCCTCCTTTATAAAATTATAACAGGAAACAATTGCACAATTCATTGATCTAGTTGTGTACACAATTTAGTATTCTTCAAATAGTATTGTACATCCTTCAAGTAAATTCAGCAGTTTGACCATGACAAGAGGAAAACTAAACATTTAAAACCTAGCATGAGGTGACGTATAACTAACCAAAGTAAAAGTATTGCTATAATCACAGCACCAGTTACACTTCTAAATGAATCAGCTACCCTCTTCAGACTCCCTGTACATAAAAAGGATACATCTACCAACACTGCAATTGCCCATTATGGATTTTTTGGTTTGTTTTCATGAAGAAAGTGTGGCAAAGGACAAAGAATTCATCAGTTTGTTAAGAGAATTGTGCTTCACCATCTAAGAGAGAAGGCAATGTATTTTCTTCATAGGGCTGCAATTCAGTTACCTTCCTGCT
>NW_010400841.1:0-20234 GCF_000710305.1 Buceros rhinoceros silvestris | reverse complement strand
CCTGCTGACTTTCAAAACACAATTCTTTTAATAAACACTAACAAATTCTCCATTTAAATGTTTAAACCGAGAGAAAAATAACTAAGTCCAGCTTTTAAAAGAAAAGTTCAATAAATAGCTATTATACATGGATAAAGTCATAGTGGTACAAATTTATGAATGTCACATCAAGCATGCACAAAAATGTTACTATACACAGAAGTAGTCAGAAAATATTGAAATAGATATCTAAAAAGATATGAAGAATTTACATATTTACAAAATCTTGCAAATTATTGCCTCATTTTAACAAGGAATTAAAAGTAAACGGTACCAGCTAGCTAGCCAACAGGCTAAATATGATCAGCATTTAAAAATCTATTAGACTAGCCGGAACCCATTTTTCTCTCATAACATTTTCTGAATTTTGGTCAAAAGTCTTTATTAAATAACTAAAGTGTCCATTCAACTTGCTGACAACCCAAACCTTAGACGTCTCTGTCTATATTAAGAGCCCAGCAATGCATAGATAAACTGAATATATTACTGCATCAGCTAATGAGAATGGGCATGTTCATTTAAGTGCAACTGGTATAAGCATTCAGTCATCTTTGTATAATGATTTTTATACAGACCAGCCACTCACTGTAAACCCATAGATAAACTTGAATGTGTAACAATGGAAGATTATGGCCAGTATTTTACAAAATTACATAAAATGTGTTGATTCATAAACAAAAGAAACAAGGTACAAAAGTTCAGCACAAAACACAGCAACAAGAAGCTGACAGCTTGGCTAAAAATGTCAGAGTACTACACAGGGCCAAGGCTACCTGTTACTTACTGTGTACTTACTAAAATTACATTTCAGATGTTTAAGTTAAGGACTGATTACAAAATTGTCTCTACTTTTGTCCACTGTGCTAAACTAATTTGTTTTTAATATGGCAAATGTGCTATTGCATAAACACAGCAATCTTCATTACAATGCTGTAAGGAAAACTCCATACGGCATCCAAAACTCAGGATGTCAATGCAGTTCACAGTATGCATAATAAATACCCTCTTCCCTTTCAAATATTAAAGTCACTACTTCCTAATTATGCGGCATAACTTTGAAGCAACTACTGCAATTACCAACAATGCAAACTTAATCACTTCAATAATGAATACAAATTAGTGGCAATGAATGTGTAATCAAACAGTGCAAAGAAAAAGTACTTCAAGAAAGGGGTAATCCTATTGAAACAAGGTTCAGATTCTTGTTGAAAAACCCTGCAAGTTGTATTCTACAACAGAGGTTTCCAGCCAGTACACTATGTTTGGTTTGACTCTCCCACAAGAATTAGGACAAATGTTCAGAAGACAAACTTTCTGGATGGTTAAATCGCACTCAACATTCAAAAAAAAAAAAAAAAAAAAAAAAAAAAAAAAAAAAAAAAAAAAAAAAAAAAAAATCACTGAGGTTAAGTAGTTGCTTTTAACTCAACCTTTTCTATGTGACCAAGGTAGTGAAGCGTCATTTTTGAGCCAATGACTTGCCAAAACAAATACATGCAACCCACACTAAAGAAAACCTTTCAAATACATACTTCAAGGTTCTACTATTCCTATATAAACGATATAGTCCCTCAAAACTGCAACACTCTGAACTGCAGTGCTCTGAACAATTTAATGTGTCTCCCAAATGCAGACTGTTTGTTTAGTGGTAAATCCTAAGCTGTGCAGACTGTAGCTTTATACATCGGCTGCCTCATGAAAGTTAAGGTACATTACTGTTCAATGTCGTGGACAAAACCATCTGAATACAATATAGCCTAAACTGCATCTATTTAAGCCTTACCTAAGTTTAAAGTACACAGACACCTATGGCAGCATAATTACTCCTGTGTAAAGTAGCCATGGCCTATAATTTTGCAAAAGCACTGAAGTGTAGGTTTTCACACTTTACTCATGTTAAGTCCCTTGTGCTACCTTCCACCAAGATGAATTTGCTGTTTTGTAAACTGAAGTGCTCTAGTATCACATGAGAGAAGGTTTCATTTAAAAAACATCCTTGTATGTTTGTGCAGTTTAAAACAAAGAAACCCATCCCTGCCTTTATAAGAAAAAAAAAAATGCTACATTGCGCAGGGATCAGGATCGGTACCTGTAAACATTGTTATTCCACTGCATCCGTTACGGCAAAAGTAACTTAGACTAAAAAGCCACTCCAATCCGTTCAGAACTTCTGTGCTGGTTTCGAAATGGTGGCCTCCATCTACAGGCTTGAAAAAAAAAATTGCAAACAGAGCTTAAAGCTGCACTGCAGAGTTGTCTTAGTCCCAAACTCTGCCGAACATCCTATGACATTTCCACATTTATGGACTGAAAAAAGAAATTACTCTTGATAAATCAAGATATAGTTCTATTCATACAAAGACATCACTGATGTCATAAAGTTCAAACTTCCAGTGAAAGACTAAGCAAACCTGATAGCTCCCATCAAGTTTACTACTACTGCATAAAGTACCCACTGTTTGTTTAGTTTCCGTAGTCATTCTGAGTGAAGGGCAGCATGTTGGTGAAGACTGTGGGTATTGATAAAACCATTTGTCTCATTTGCAGATAGACTGCTGAAGTCAGCCACTGAAACAGCCATTTTGGCACTGGTAATATGGTGTGTGTGGTTCTCAAAGTCCACACCAAGGTTATTTACAGACACATCATTCATGAAAGATTCAGGGACAGGAATTCCCATTTTCAATCTCTTTGCAGGTCTTTCTGTCTCCTCACTGCACATGTTCATTGGGTTTAGCTCTGAATGGTAGAAGCCAGTCTCAAATAAATTAAAACAATCACTTTCACCATTGCTAGGCAAGTTAAGCAATTCTTCTGTTCCAACAGGCACGTGATTAACTGGTGCTCGGGGTAAGCTGTCCATAGAAGGAAAGGCGTCATCCAGGCAGTTCACGTCTGAAGGGTGGCAGACTGTAGCTACACTATTTGTCAATGCTGGAAAAAAAATGAACACAAATACAAATTAAATAGTTGTTTCCATAGTTACAACAAAAAGACTTCTTTTTTTCTTGATTTACCTGTCAACTCATTGGCAGTGATAGAGTTCAGAATGCTCAGCTGTTGATCAGGAATGGTTTCTGTTCGACTATTAGATGTTAAGGCTGAAGAATGCACTGCTCCACCATGGGCTTCTGCTTCATCTACCAAACGATCCATGTAGTCCCTGAAATAATATTGCACCCATAATGTATTATTTAAACCGGAAAACAAAGCCTAAAAACGATGATAAATTTAATTGCAGTTGCCAGAGCCACTGCAGCACTACACAGCAATGACAGAAGGAAAAACACCCTACATTTATGTTTTGCAACAGAAAACATATTCCAAGAATGTTCTACTTACGTAACTCCTGGATGATGGTTATATCTCTTCTTTCCAAATCTTGTTTGCTGAGCAAAGTAATCATAACGTTCTGACTTTTTCCACATGTAATAGAAAGCCACACACTCAGCAACTGTTCTGGTTCTTACCTAAAGAGAGTCAAGAAGAATTGACAAGATTAATGCAAAGACTTTTGGTTTGTCATCTCCCCAATTCCCATTCCTGCAATATTGTTGGTTTTACTGTTCTAGTATCTGGAACAAACCAATTAAATTAGGAGACTACAAAGAGATCTACAGTTTAAAGTAAGTATTAATTTGTTCTACTCTGTGCTTCATTGGCTTTTTGAAAACTAGACTGAAACTGTATCTACATCTGAAGTATTTATATATAAAAATATATGTAACAATTTTTTTAAACTCTAAGATAGACTTGCACTTATGATGGAAAAAACAGAAAATCAATGACCTAAGAGAAGGGAAGCAGAAAAGACTTTAGGTACTTATTACTTCCAGACAAGTCCAGAACTCTGGAGGTCTAGGACAAGAGAAAATCCTAACAGTAAATTCTTAAACAACAAAAGAAAATTGTAGTCTTGTTAAGAAAGTCCTTTAGGACTCAGAAGACTCATTTTGATCTATGTTAACTGCTTGTCTTTTTCGCCAAGATGGAGGTTGCTCTGTGAAGTCAGATTCTCAGAAGTCACTACTTCTACCCATATTCTTATAAACTATGTCCGTTTTTAGACGCAGGAATGTTTTATATCATCATTTGCTTACAGTTCCTTTTTAAGTTTTACAACTAGAATACAACAAATCTATCCAGATATAGTCTGATATTAAACTATGCCTGCGCTTAACCAAACTTATAGAAACATCAGTGGTGAAACCAAAATGCCTCGCGTGTATTCCTTGATAGCTGAGACACAAACCTACCAGGCAGGGAAGTAAACAATCAGAGGTCCATATGTTAGTACGTAAAGTCCCAGTTAACAATGCTCTGCAGTACAGTGATTGGGAAACATCTCATTAAATTCCTCCACACGCCAAATCTTGTCTAGCTGATAGTTTCCTTATAACAAGTGACATCAGCTTATGCCGGATCCCAAAACTTTCCCTAAACTTTCAGGCATTTTACCTACTTAGAAAAACAAAACAAAAAAACCTCCCAAAAAACCAAACAAACCAAAAAACAAACAGTGGACGTCGTAAACAAATTCTGGTCCATAGTGACAGATACATCAACCCAAGTAATTTGCTGCATGCTAGAAAAAATATTTTTAAATGATTTCTTTGCATCTCTGATGAATTACTGTTTATTGGTAAAGTCCACTTAAAATCTGAACCACTCAAACATTATTTAGGACAGGTTAAACTAGGTATTGAGCAGGACTAGGTGACTACTGCTGAACGGCAGCCACAATTCTACCAAGTTTACCTGAAATACAACAAAACCACTAGAGTCCTGAAGAAAAAAACCCTTTAAGGTGGTATCAATGCATAAAGAAGACACACAGAAACTTTGAAACACCCATACTGTCAACTTCTGGTTTTGTTTAAAAAACAAAAAATTAATATATGTATATATATTAAAAAATTCCCTGTACTTCAGGCACAGAGGAGGCAATCAGAAACAAGCCTGACTGCAATTAGAACTCCTTCACTGGCCAGACTAGAGAGCACTGATGGACGACTACACTTTTTGAAAGCACAAAGAGCTAAACCTGTTTTGTAAACTTACACCTTGCTGGTGACAAAAAATAAGTTAGTAAAGAACACTGTCTCCTCCCACAGCCGTGGTATGGAAATACTGTACTTCTAGGAGAGGCACACATTTACATTAAATTGTAATACAAATGCGTTAATGGAAGTAAGTCAATAGAAGTTAATTTCAGAGATTCATCTCTCAGTGCCTAGCTTTTCCATTGACATCTAAGGAAAAATTAGCAAAAAAATGCCAAGGTGGTTTTAACACACTGGTTCGTATTTCACTCTTCTGCAGGGCTTTCACTTTTCTGCAGGGCTTTTTCAGCATCGTATCCTCTGGCAATTTCTCCATTTTATTATGAAATACTAACCTTGTTTTTCTGTATGAGATGAAAGTCTTTTCCATAAATCAGAAGTGCATGTTCAAAGCTTCTGCATTCTTCTTCTGTCCATGCTATCATCTCTTCTAGACAATTACAAAAATAGTATGATAAACATCATTTTACTCACTAACCTTTTACAGAGAATAAAATACTTGTTCCTAATGGATAAATATCCAACTGCATTCTAAAAAACCAACCATTCAGTTATTTAGATCTGTGTTCTTCCCTCTACTGTATGGATATCCTACCTGCAATCTAACATTCTCCTTTATGAAGACGCATAGAAAAATTAGATTTCTGAAATCTTTTATCTTTGAGGGCAAAAACCATTCAAACTATTCAAAATTTCTCAGTAAGTCTGCCATCAAGAGACCAAAAAAGGTTTGACAACATCCTTGAGGTAGTAAGTAAGACAATTTCTCTGAGTGTTTCTTCTCACACAGGATACAAAGAAAAGCTGTTGTTGGAAAGACTGAAGGAACGACCTGTTGTGACGGAGAGTCCCCTCTTTGACTGAGCGAGTGTCACCAACAAGCAGGCCTGACTGAGATCAACCCTGCTCCAGAAACTTTGAGAACTGCGCTAGTCTGTATCTTCTCAGAAAATAAGGAGTCTAGGCCATGTCTTATGGGGAGCTAGCAGTACCAGCTTGAGCTGGGACTAGACAAAACTAGAACTGCTACAGTTGCGCAAATGCACACAAATAAAAGCAGGGATTGCCTACGAGTAAGTTACTTTACACTATAAATATCTGTAGCCCCCACCTCCAGCCCACTGACCTCTCGTGTACAGCATCGAGCTGCATGGTGGTGCTCTCCCCTTCAGCAGGGAAAGCACACCCCTCAAGGCTACCCTTCAGGCTTGAGGCACCCCTTACCCAGCACGTGATGACTGCAGCAAGGTAAATGACATAAGCCTAGAAGTATGTTGTATGCTAGCAACATGCATACATATCTATCAAGCTATAGCTTAATTATTAGAAGTGTAGTAAGAGTTAAGAGTGCTCAACCACCACCTAATTACCAATTATTACTAAATCCTTGTTAAAACACTTTCTAATTACTACTTGATTATTGCTTAATGTCATTTTAATTACCAGTCATTGATTAATTATCACTTGATCATTTAATGAGTAATAAAGCCTTATAGTTTAGTGCATACCAATGATTTTTCTTAAAAATTTCACCTGTGACAAAAACTGGCATAGTCAGCAGGGTGGTGGATTCAATCACTGACTATTTATGAAGACCTGGAGTTAACCCTTCAGATGATTAGGTGTGTGAAAAGCAGGAAAACTGGAGTAAGATAAAGGGATTATTGTTTTGGGTCTATATATAATTAAGAAGGGATATCTCAGGCATCTTAGATTCATAAAGGTGATCCAAAGGGCAGATCACCTCCCTGCAGCCCACTACCTGTACAGGAGAGCTCAGTGGGCTTGGGAATGGGGGCCCTACAGATATTTATAGTGTAAAGTGACTTACTCAAAAGCAACTCCCTGCTTTGATGTGCATGCATATGTAGCAATTTTAGTTTTGTCTAGTCCCAGCTCAGGCTGGTACTGTTAGCTTTTCCCTTTCAATCCAGTTGTGAGTAGAATATCTGCCAGAATATCAATTTATACCAGGGCGCATAGTCTGCTTCTCTTTATGCAACACGTATGTCAAAATACAGCACATAAAGCTGTCTTTGGTCAATGATAAAATCTGATTTTAATCTAAGGGAGTAATAAAGTTAATAATAAAGCTTCTTTTCCACTGTAAACTTAAGCAAAGCTTTCCACCCTCTACTGAAGACCTATGGAACTATATGGAAGTGCAAATACAGGGTTGGCATAGGGCAACATTAGCACAGTGAGGAAGAGAGTGGGGCTTATTTATATAGCCAGCTATGTTCTCCCGCTTTTGGTATAAATGTCATCAGACTATAATTGATCACGATCTCCAAAAGATACTGTAGTGTGGGTAAGAATTGTCTTCAGGCAGCAAAATCACTGCTGCTCCCACCCCTCTCCTCAGTCTGTGCTATTACTAGAACAGCAATGGAGGAAAGGAGGGAAGCTGAAAAGCTGATTTCACAAGCCTTTTCACATGTTGCAAATTGCTCTAGCAGGAATTTCCAATTGGCCAATAGTCAGATTATATCCAATCTGTGCTGAAGACATCATGGGTGTGCTCATCAATCTGATCCTTACTCAGTGTTTTTCTATACAACTTTTTTTTTTTAATCTTTCCCACCCCCAAACACATATTTCTAAAAAAACCAGGTACTCTCTCTTACCCTGAGATGCCTTCCCATTTGAGCAGTATCTCTCAATTGCTTCTTTAACATTATGGCTACTTTTAAGAAGTTCATACAGCGCCTATAAAATAGAAAAAGTCTTTAGAAAGATTCAAAGTTTGCAAATACCCAATCTAGACCTCTAGAACTAGCCTTTCAGTGAGCATATCTAATGTAAGAATGGAGATTTACCTTTACACATGATGAAAGCTTTAAAATTAACAACCAAAAGCAAAACCATTCGGAACTTAAGGCAAGGTTTAATTAAGAAAATATAAAACATTACATGTGATTATCAAAAAAGGTGGATTTGTCAACAGCACAGCAATCAGAAACATCACAGATCACAACACTGCCAACATTCAAATACCCATAAGTTTAAGCATGTGCTTAAAATTACAAATAAGATCCTGACCCCAATAACTTCTAATTAAAAAAAAAAAAAGATATGAATTTCTGTATTGCTGCCTTTTTAACACAAGGCAGAGAAAGAGAACACCTGTTAATTACAAAGCAACATGTCACAAATGGAACAGGATATAAAACATACTTGTTCGTTGTCCCGTGTATGTAGTCCTTCAGGAATTCTGCCAATCATTTTTTCATTTCCTGTTCTTAAGGAGGTTTCAAAAAGGTATTCTTTAACTTTACTTTCTGAGATCACATCAGGTTTCCAAAGTAAATGGTCTTCATTTTCATAGGCTGTTAAACAGAAATCCATTAACGCCAGGTGTGACATATTTAAGGCTGTAACACTAAAATCTCTTTCACAAAGACAAAGAACAGGAACACACAAGTAATCAAATCAAGCACCATCATGTCACTTCTAAATTGCAGCTCACTTTTTCCACAAAAATCTCAAGTTAAGACAGACCCTGCAGTGTGACACGGCAAAGATTCAGGTTCCATGAGGATGAGATATGGGATTGAATTCTTGAGACTAAGAGTCTTTTCAAAGGAGCAGCTTGTTACAGCTAATGATTCAAGTCAAACTTCGCAAATGTATTCATGATCTTCATATAAACAAATTAGCAGAGCCATCACAGTTTTACACAGCTGTTTCAAAAAACAAGCTATTGTTTACAGTACAAGAGTGTAGGATATTACTTTAATATTTCAAATATTACATATTAAAGAAAAAAACAGAAGAGGTGGCTAATTGGTCGTTTTCAACTAAAATCTGCCAAAAACTATGTAACAAGAACCCAGGCTTGATGTGGTCATTTGTTTTTCCATTTACTAACAACTGAATGATGTTACGAACTTGTATGTTGCATAGTTTACAAGCAATTGGGATATATAGTCTTCCTCTCCTACTGAAATCATGTAAGCATCTCTTAAGGTAGCTTACTTGAAAGACAATGTATCGCAAATATGTGAGAGTTGGCCTGAACCTTTGTCAGTCTGTGCACGTGTTTCAGTTCCAGATCAAACTATAAATGTTTTACTCCGATCAATACACGTGATTACACTGCACACGTTTCACATACTCTCTTGGCAATACAAAATTAGAGTTACTCAATTCAAACACACTAGCATAATGGTGGTTACAGTGCAAGAGATCAAGATTCTCAAGTCTCTCATAAAACTGCAGGAAAGAATATTAAGCTAAAGGTGAGGAATAAAATTACATCCCTGAAACCTCTGCTACAGCTTAAGAACATGTGAAGCTTTCAAACAGACATGTTACAAATGTAAGGTTTACAGAAGAGCAGAACTGCCTTCCAGCATAAAGCTGGTAGGCGGGACTATACAGCAGTAATGTAAGTCCGTCTGCCATCACAAGCTCTTCAGGGAGTATAGAAAAGACTTTCACAGAATCCTCCATCCCTACACCCAGGTCCAACCTCTCCAAGCACTGCTGACCCTCATCAACATTCCTTCATCAACGAAGACAACCCAGCACTTCTCACTGGAGTCCATGATAGTCTTGAGAGGAGCTCCTCAGGATCTCTTATCTGGGAGATACATCTTTGCTCTTGGCCATGCCAACAGACAAGACTCTCACTGGTTCTCTCTAGCATCAGCTCATTCCAAAGAAAATTGTCAGATTAACCAGTTCCTGGTCATCTTCTGGTTACTGGCACTTCTCTAGTTCTTGGCTGAGGGGAAGTCAACATGTGTAAATAGAAAAAGGACTATTCAGATGAATCCAGTTCTTCTCCATTTCTTATAACTCATAAGCATCATGCTTGACTCAGAAAATAGGTTTCTTATGCAACACAAAAGAAATTCACATGCTAATCCTTCCAGTGCCATCCATATCAAACATTCTTCTTCGCTACTGCAATGGATCACTCTTCAAAAAAGTATTTTATAATGGTGAAAAAACTTTATATACTTCATTAGAATAACACCCATGAAATGTTACAGTTTGAACACAAGCAACTTACAGAATATGGAAAATTGGCAGTAAAAATCAGAATGCCCTTAATTTATTAACATATCCCCCAAACTGTTACTCCATTTCACAGCTGTCCCACCCATAAGCACGTTTCTTTCATTATTTGGTTTCTGAATTCCACAGCTACATGTGCTGTATTTTTCTCATAGTGTAAGTTTCTAAAGAGAAAAAATAGAACTCTACTCCTGCTCTAGCAAAATTGCAGGTTTTAACCTAAATTTACACTGGAATAACATCATATTTAAAACGTTGCATTTTTTAAAAAAGCGTATCAGGACCTCATGCTATGGAAATTTAAAATAGTTTATTGCTTTGTTTCCCATATCCATTTTACAATGCACACTGTTATATCAGCAATAGTCTGGCCAGCAGGAGCAGGGAAGCGATTGTCCCCCTGTATGTGGCACTGGTGAGGCTGCACCTTGAATACTGTGTCCAGTTTTGGTCCCCTCACCGCAAGGAGGCCACTGAGGTGCTGAAGCAGGTTCAGAGAAGGGCAATGAAACCAGTGAAGGGTTTGGAGAACTTGTCTTATGAGGAGCAGCTGAGGGAACTGGGGTTGTTTAGTCTGGAGGAGGCTGAGGAGAGACCTTATCACTCTCTACAACTACCTAAAAGGAGGTTGTAGTGAGATGGGTATCAGTCTCTTTTCCCATGTTACAAACAATAGGAAGAGAGGAAATGGCCTTAAGTTTTGTTTGGGGAAATTTAGGTTGGATATCAGGAAAAATTTCTTTACAGAGAGGGTCATTAAGCATTGGAACAGGCTGCCCAGGAAGGTGGTGGAGTCCTCATCCCTGGAGGTGTTTGGGGATGTGTGGATGTTGGTGCTGAGGGACATTGTTTAGGGACTCTGCCAGTGCAGGGTCAACAGTTGGACTCAATGATCTTAAAGATTCTTCCAACCAGATGATTCTATGTGATTCTGTGTTTGCCAAAAAACAAGAAAAAAAATGTTTTGAAGATCTTCAGTATAAACTAAGTTACATGCTCATAGCCAAGCTATGATACTCTGATGAAAAAATTTCTGTCTTGATCCACTTTGTTGCCTTCTAATATTACTACATACTTCAGAATTATCACTGTAATCCACCCTCCAATGTTTTCTTGAGAATGTCCTCTCAAAGTTTAAGGATCAGATTTCTGAGATATAATTATGTGGTTGTCCTCTTCAGTTTTCTAGTGCCTTTTTTTTTTTTAGGTCTCTGAGACTTTAACTAAGTATTGAGTTTACCTTACAAATTTAAATAACATTTTTCTATCAACTGTTATGTATAAACATAAAATACATCAGTCAGAACTTACCCTTTTCATCATCACTGTATCTGCCAAGGTAAGGTGGTATTTCAGCCTGGTATTGTGAGCCAACCATTATTTCCTGAAGATGTAATAAAAGTGGAAAGGTAGTAACTTAATATTTTGTTTATGGTATCATTAAAAATGCCGTCAGCCTGGCCTTTCATAGAGAATTACAGAATTAAAGTACAATTTTAGATACATACTATAGATCTTAATTCATTTTTCTTAACAGTTAACATTTTTTAACCTTTTTTCTTTAAGATAGTTATTACCTTTCTCAAATCTTCAGATGAATTGCCATTGTCTGCCTCTACATCTTCACCATCTGATTCCTTATCTCCATCACACGTAGTGTTTGCTTCAAACACAAAGAAATCTGGTTTTAGCCAGGAAGAATTTTCAGTTCCAACACAGAACTTTACTTCTGAAACGAGCACCTGCTTTTATTTTGGGAGACATTTATCATGAGTCTGTTAATCTGCACTTCAGTCAAACTAGCATGAAGTCAGAAGGCACTGGTACTTGTACACTGCAGAATTTAAACACTGATCATCACTGCAATAGAGACAATCATCTGATGTATTTCTAACAGTCAAAAGGAAATGAGGTAACTCTTCTTCATCAATTTTCTCAATAAAGGCAGAAAAGGTAGGAGAAAACCAGAAAATTTCCAGTGCTATGACTTAGTCTCAGGTTAATCACAAAAAGTAAAGTTGAAGGCATGTCTTCATTATCTACGTTTTAATGGGCATTCAAAATGCTCCCTTAAACAAGGCTGCCTCAGCATGGAGAGAAGATTCAGGACAGTTATACAAAATGGAATAAGCAAAAGACAGCAAACGACTGCTTATTCCTCTTCAATCTTCCCCCCCTGCCCCAGGAAGAAATCAAGCAGAGCACTCCAAGTGATTCAAACATGGTACTCCTAAAAGAACTCATATTTTAGAATCTGGAACACTGTGGTACTGGGTTCTGAGGTAATTCTATTTTTACAGCTGTGTAATCCCCGGCAGAATAGAATCTACAGTTCTGATACGATTAGAGCTACTTTGTATTATAAAACTTCAGGAACAATAAATTCAGCTCATAAATAGGGTTGCAATTTTAGCTTCTCCACAACGGAACAGAATCAACATCAGAGACAACATCCAAGACTGCACGGACTGAAGCTCTTCTCCTGTAGTCATTACTTCAATCACCAGTCTGTATCTTTTTGTTGTTAGAAGTAGCTAGCAAGAAGCTAACCTGAATACATGACATAACAATTTGACTGGATCATCACAGGCAGTTATTTTTCCCAATTAATGTGGATTTAATAAAACAGCTTGTATTATGTATTAGACATGTTTATCTTAAAATAATGTTATCTATCTCAGCATCTGAGAAATGGAGAGAGGTAAGAAAAGAATATGAAAAGGCCAACAAAAAAAACCCTGACAGCTCTCTCTCCCTGAAATGGTGAAAATTCTATTTTAAAACATCCAGCCAGAAGTTCTAACAGGGAAAGTGACATTCTGATAGAAAATCAGATAGCTGAAAACAAAGATGAATGTGCCTCAATCCTCATTAACATGAGGGACTAATCATTCTTTCTCCAAAGCTGCCATGCTTTCAGTGTCATATTAATTAACAGGTCACAAGCAATGCTTTAGTGCCTGCAAGTTTGGAGACTGTAACTGAAAAAACTGCACTATAATTTTTAAGGGTTTTTTTCTCTCTCTTTCAATACAAATGTCCTATATTTATTACAAAATCAGCAGCATGCAAAGTGCTACAATTGTGGATGACTGAGGCAGCATACCCCCCTTTACCATCCCCCTCTCTAGAGGAATGAAATCGCCCTGGAATAGCTTAAGATACTTGCCAAATTAAAACTGCAATAAAGATCCTCCACATTGCTCCAGCTCTAGTACACCAATGAACAAAGGAGCTACAATGGGCAATTGGGAGTATTTCATCCAGGCTGGATATTGGAATCTCTGGTCTTCAGATATTTCCCGTAACAGATAGCTCCATGGGCAGAGAAATTTTGGTGGTCATGGGTTTACAGGACCCATCCCATATAAAACCACTTTGGCTCACCCCATTAAGTCCTATGGAAAAATGCTGAATGTGCGAAGGGAAATAATCACAAAGAAACCGTATCCCAGTTCACATCCACAGGCTGCACGGAGGAGTCACTGGCTTAAAAGCAGCAGCAAAGAATGAGTTACATATTTATGTAATTCACTAACATATTTAAAAGCATTAAGGGTATTCCTCAATACTACATTAACTATAAAGTTACTGTATTTGTAGAAAAATTAGTTTTCCTTGTGCTTTGAGCACAGTACCAAATATAAGCCTTTTAGGTAATCAGGAATACCAACCAAAGACATCCCACAAAGCACCATTTCTCTATTCCCAGTAAAGTCAACACTACTCATTAATTTTAATATTTTAATCTAGGAAGTTATATACAATGCTAAGACATTTTGAATACTATTATAAAATCAGGTTTCCTACATCTTAATGGCCGAGGAAAGAAGTCAGTAGCCTCATGTGAAGTAACTGATGGTGTCAAGTCATCAGCAGAGGACTGTGTTTCTTCATCATCACCTGACAAGAGGTCTTTGGCGATTTCTTCCTGTATCATTCAAATGAAAAAATAAAATCTCAGATGATTATTATGTACAGCCTGGTATGCATTTATATTCAGGTAATTTTAAACCTCATTAATTAAAATTAATTATTTTACCATAGTAAATTTAGCAAACCACACTCCTTTAACTAAAAAGCTAGTTTGCTCCTCCTAATCTAAGAACAAATGTAACTATTCATTTCAGAGTTGAACACAGAGGTTCATTTCCCCTTTGTCTTCTATTACAGTAACTGCAAAAGAAGCAACTTCTGCAAGCATCAGTCTCAGATGTTCCTTCACTGCTTCCAGTGAAAAATGTCAGTGGAAACTGCCTCCAATCTTTAGAATTCTGTCATTCTTTGCATCACTGATAACACAGCTTTAAAAGCTTACCCTTTAAACTCTGGGAAAACAAACAAACAAAAAACAACTCTCCAAAAAAACCCCACCAAAGCAAAACCAGCAAGGCACTTCTGTAGACTTCTGCTGAGAGGACAGTTACAGATAACAGGCAACCTGTTATCTTCCCAGAATTTAAAATAAAATAAAAAAAAAAAAGAAAAAGACACTTCTGTAGGTTAAAAAAAAGATATTAAGGAAAAAACCTAGCAGACATGTTTGAATGTTTCTACAGAGCTTAGGAAGTGAAAGAACTGTGTTAAACAACAAGCCGACTACATTTTTGTAGCCTCAACACAATTGTGAATCCTAATGAGAATCAGATGTGCAGAGCCATCATTATACCCTACTTTCTGTGGAGTTTACCATTACATCATTCTCACAGAAAGTAAAAAAAAAAACAAAACAAAACAAAGCAAACTGAAAAACCCAACATACACTGACCAGATTACTTCATAATGCTCATTATAGCTACATATGCTTTACAGCCAAAAATCAGATTAAAATCTCAGAATTCTAAGTTAGTTTGCAAATCACAAAACTTGAAGTTTCACTTTTTTACATCAGCAATGCAACACATACAGTCAGAGCACATAAACCAGTCTCTCTCTCACTCTCTGAAGCCAAGATATTTCCAAATGATATGCATTTGAATGCAACATTCCAAAGCATTCAGGAATGCATTTTCAAGTTATCCCCAAATGTTTTGATACTTGACTTGCATGTTGGAAACCAGAATTATTCTTTCTGGACATTGCATAGATTATAAAAAAATCCTACATCTATTAAAGAAAAAACAAACCCCACCTATTTGAAGTTTTTTTGGATGTGTTTTAGAAGAACTGTTAATTCATTTCTCATTTGTGGTAATAAAATGCCACTGAAGTTGCTATGCATTTGTAAGTGTCATAATTTTAATTAGATTCTCACTATCCTTGAAAAAGATCAAATGCAGAATAATACTGTGTATTGAAATTAACTGAGAAACACATTTTGTTAACATCAAGAGATAGTGAAACATAATTTGAAGTCCCCTGAATTTCTGTCTTCAAAACATATTAAAAGGGAAAATGGTTCTGACTTACTTTATCTAGAGTCATATCTGGAAGTTCATCTGCAAGTTCACTTGGAGAGCTATCTGCACTGGAACCTGCCATAACTGGAATCGCGGGTTCATAGCCATAGAAAGCCAGTAAATCTTCCAGTGGCATGTTTCCTTCCTAATACAAGAGGATTTAGAAACATTTCAACATATTACCAAATACTTGTAAACGGTTCAGGCCGAAAAGGGTAAGACATATTTTGAAGAACAAAATAAAAAAAACAAACAAAGAAAAACTTAATTGAAGGCAGAAATCTTGATTAAAAATTAAAAATCTTTTCAGGTACAGGACTGAAATAATTCATAACCATGTCTCTTGACATATAGTGAAAACCCATTAAGCTACTGAAGAAAACTATTTACTGGAAGAAACTGAAGAGTAATGCTTAAAAATCTGCTCCTTATCTCATTCATACTGTAAAGCATGATTTGCCTATATTTCTTTAAGATAGAAGATAGCCTAGAAACACTAACAACCCCCCTAGAAGAGAGAAACACAGAAAAACTTGAAGACTTTAGCCCTACGTAGCTACAGCAAAAACCCACAAAAATAAACCAATATAGCAACTTCACAGCCCTCCTTTCCATCTCCCACACAATATATTTTATAATGACCAATGAGAAAGTTATAGCAGAAAGACAGCTAATGATACAGAAGGCAAAAATCAAGAGAAAGGCTTATTTGTAACTTGATTTTGCAACAGCTTTTCATCAAATGATTTCAGGAATACCATACTTGCACCCTAATACAATAAATGAAACAACAAACAGTGGAGATTTCTTTAGTTACCTGATTCAAGCTATCAAAATATTAAAAATAATTCTAATATTTATACCTTTAAAAGTTATATTACCTTTAAAAATTTCTTGTTGAACTCATACACTGATTAAATTACTTGTTTTCTTAGTCAGCTAAGGTCTTAGTCCTGCAAAGACTTTTCACAATGGGTAAACGTAAACTCATGTCCAAGTCTTTCCAGGATCGGGACCTAAAGTAATAAAGTGTTTAAGATGAGTGGCTCAAAGTTCTTCTTCCTTCTATTATAGAAGCAATAAGATAATTTTGCGGAGTAACAACTCCATTTTAACCAGACTTGGCAAGCTTTTTCACTATTATAATTGCAAGTTCATAATCAGGAAAAATGTAACTACAGAGGTAGCAGGACAAAAAAAAAACAAAACCAAAAACCAGAAAAAAAAAAAAAAAGCCCACAAAAAAATCCCCCAAAAAACCAAAACCAAACCAGGAGCATAATCATTGTCAACTCCACATTTAGAAAATTTGTTTTTCATGGACTACAAAACCACAGCCTCGTATCTGATGCTAAAAGTTACACTTTCCTGGAACTCTGTTGACCTGCAGTTATGCTGAGGGGTGTAAATGGGTCACCAAACAACACTGATTTGCGGATGTTCAGCATCCAACAGTGTTTAAAACAGATGATGCACTGCCACGGATGAACAAGAGGTGTAAACTGGAAAAACATGTAACTAAAGAGTGTAAAATGGAATGGGAAAAACCAAGGAGCATGCTGGTCATTTTGTACACCTGCAGAATGCCACACTGATGAGACTAAGACACAGAACTACCATTTACATAGCAAATGAATGTGATCCATCATGTCTAAACCAGGACTGTTTGTTTGCATATGGGAAAAGCAAAATGTGACCAACAGAATGAAATACCACTAGTTGTCGCTGAACAGTATGCAAAAATGTCCACTTCCAACTTAACAAAACTAGAAGTGGTATCAGATGACAAAAAAAAAAACCCTTGCTTCAGTGATTTCTCTATCAACATGAAAGGACTACTGAGCGAAAAAGAAGGATATGAACTTAACATAACACTAATACCTCTGAGAAGTTAAGTTCAGTCTTTTTACAAAGATGCGCTGCTGTATCCTAACCAAACCTGATTTTCCTTTCTTTTTTTAAACAAGCTGTAAAGGCATGTTGCCGGAAAACCGCATTATACAAAACCAACTGAAGAACAGGTTATGCATTCTTTCCATTAGAATAGTTACAACGTGCACGCACATTCACGAGAGAGTGAGTCACTCTTACCTTTTCTAAATCTTCAATTTCAGAGCTGAAATTTTTGCTTTCTTCCATCATTTCCTCTTCTTCAAGAGTTCGCTCATCATCATAATCATGTACCAGCATTTCAGCAGATGGGTCAAAGTCATGATCCTCAGATGATAAAGAGCCAACTATCAAAAAAATATGATCCGAGACATTTTTTCTATACCAATATATGAAATCGCATCACAGAAAAAAACATGGTTGTATGAATTCCTTTACATACAGGGTCAGAACTCTCCATAGAATAAATGGAACAAATTCCAAACTACTTGACAAATTCAGCTGTTTTAGCTGGCCCCCCACTTTCCTATTTATAAGAAATAGACACAGTTTTCTCTCTTGCAGTACAGAGTACTTGGGACAACTACCTAAAAAGTTTCAGAAAGTACAATCCCAAATTACTATTTTACTGAATAAAAGATTTTTCAGAATATCCTTATCACAAGACTTCAGATGCTTCAAGACTGTGATTTAGACTTGTCCTGGGTTCAACATGGAGGAACCAGATGCTCCCATGTTGTCCAGACTCTAAATCTTCAGTAAGATTTAGACTTACTCTATTTATGAGATTTATATGCTAACAAGCACACTGGTAAACAGCTAACTCAGTTTATGGATTAGCTTCCTACTAACATCCAAATAAACAGTGACACTACAGATTAGTTTAGCCTCACAGATAGAATTAAAAGTAACTTAATTCTTAGCACTTTATCTAGAAAAGAAAAACAAACATTGCAGAGTTTCAAGAAATAGCGAGGAAAACACACCTGAATTAACAAAATGCTTCTAAGGGATCACATTAATTAAAAAGCAATTGTGACAATCCTGTGATCCAAGAAACACTTCTATTCCTCTAGAGGATACTCACGAGCCATTCAAAAACATAGTGTTATTATTTTATGTACGTTTTGTCAGCTATTACAAAGGTTATCGCTAGATTCAGCAAGTTTTAAAGGTACAAGTATTCTGCACTGCAAAGTCAGTCTTCTACACTGAAAATCACCAAATTACAGAGGTTTTTTTGTTCTTTACGGGGTTTTTCTTTCTTATGGCTCTCAGAATGGAGAAAAAAAAACAGATCAGGATTTCTTCTGGTTTCCAGTTCTTACAAACCAGTGCTCTGTTCCAATCCTCGTCTTACAAGAGGCAAAGAAAGGTTTATTAAGAACTACTTCCATAAGAACTTCAGAAGTTTTGAAAGGAAGAGCTAGAAATATTCAATCCTCTTCAAAAAAATAAAGCTGTGTCTCTCTTTGCACTGCTTCCAGCCTTGAAAGAGGCGGTTGCATATACTAACACTTAGGAGTACTAAAGCTTTGAACTAATTTTTCAGCAGTTATGCTAAGTGTTCACTCCTTACATGCAAATAATTGAAGTAAACATTCTCTGTTTAGCTCGCTTAAGACAATATTGTGAAAGGTCTTAGCATCATACTGTAGAGAAACATTCAGGGCAAAAATGCTTTTTATTCACATGCTATTCATATTATGGGCTCATAAAACTTCCAGTGTAGCTGATAACACTACTCCAACTACATTACGTGTGGAATTTTTCTGCTGTTGGCCATCACATCCCACTCAAGGTGTCAACTGCCTTAATCTAATCCATATTTATATGTAAGTGTGCTCAAGATTATTGCTTCTAACCACTATTCTAACTCATCTGATGTTTGAGAACTCAAGTGGAAGTTCCATTCCACTCAGACTTTAGATAAAAAGTCCCACTTCCTTAGTAGCTCCAAATGCTCAACATCTCATTTAAAATATTTAAAACTCTATTCAAAAATATAAGTTCAAGAAAATTCATGAGATTAAAAAAATGACAAACAGCTACTGCAGAAGGCAGTTACAGAGAGAAAACACATTCCCCAAATACTCCTGTGAGTAGTCCTGCTGATATTAACTATGCTTGCTCTAACAGCAGTTAAAGTCTTAAAAAATACTTACTGCTATAATTTTTAACATTTTCTATTATTACTGAGAAGTCAAAAATTTACACAAGCCTGTAGTTGTCAGCAACAAGAGAAGCAGTCTCCCTCCAGGCTACAGAGCTTTGCTGAGATGCTGACTTTAAAGTGCTACAAAACTTTGTTTTCATTTTGGGTTCTGAACAGTCAATTACTAACTGCAACCAGAGTTAAGCGAAGGACTCCACAAAGCACATCTTCTCTTAAAAACCTAACAGGTGGTTAATTGCGTGCACATGAAGCATTAGGAAAGCTACGAGGGGATAAATTTGGGAAGGAGAGAGCATCGTGTCAGCAGCAGGCCAGGTGCTGGAGAAGGTGGTGGCTGAAGCAATACCTGGGCTCGAACTCCCAAAGGAAGCCTGCAGGGAGAAGAGAGAGTAAGGTGAGAGCAGGCTCACACCTGCCCAGCAGAAGCAAGGTGCACCCCCAAAACTGATCCCTTCCCCTGCCATCCCTCCTTCCTCCGCTCCCTGCCAGCCTCAGCCCCTACGTTCCGCCCTGCTGGTCCCTCCATCCCATTCACCCTCTCCCATTCCTTCTTCCCTCGCTTGCTGTCTGCCCGCCGCCCTCCTTCTCTCCTCCTCCTCTGCTGGCAAAAGGCCCCGCTGCAGCCGCGCCCGGCCAGGCTGG
>NW_010400840.1:0-9715 GCF_000710305.1 Buceros rhinoceros silvestris | reverse complement strand
GGAGCTTCTTGGTGGAATGATGCATCTTTAAGAAACTGCGTGCAAAGAGAGACCCTGCGTCTTTTCCTGCCTGCCGTCTGGGACAAACTGCTATCTGCCTGCACTCTCTCTTTTTCTGTTTGCGACCCAGCCGCTCCGACTGGCCTCACCTGTCTCTCCTGCCTGCACTGCTGCAGTTGTTACAGTTACAGCTCTTGCCTGCCTGAGGCTGCGGTTGCTGCTCTGCGGGGACTGGGCGATTCGCTGGCTGCTGTTTGCTGCTGCTTGTTGCTGCTTGATGGAGGCTCCTGGCTGCACCAATATTGCTTGCTCCTGACCACTGCTTTTGCCCTGGAGCTGCCCTGCTGTGACCTGCCACAAACTCCTACTGCCGCTTTGCCCTGGGAGACACATCGTGCTGTGACCGCTGTGCCGTGATACACATCACCAGCCATAGTATTCAGCATTGCCAGCTCCTGCTTCCAGCCCGGCGGGACCCAGCAGAGGCCAGCTCCAGTTCCTGCTGCATGGACTGTTGCTGCTGCTCCCCAGCCCTGCAGGAGGCTCCAGTCCCTGCCTGGAGCTGCCTGGTAGTTTGTTTCACAGTTTAACCCCAATTGCACCAGATCCCTTGTGTATATAACATTGTATATATTTGTTAATCCCTTGCTGTTGCTTGTTATGCATAATATTTTTCTGTTGTTATTCAAATATTTTAGTTTCCAAAACTCAACTGAGGCCTCCCCCACTTTATTATGAAGAAGGGGCTGATTTGGAGAGAGAATTTGTCCCGTGATTTGGCCCTGCCTCAGCCAAACCAGGGACAACAAGTTAAGAGATGCAATTGACACACCAGAGGGATGGGCAGCTGTGCAGAGCGACTTGGACAAGCTGCAGAAGGGGGTCTGTGTGAGGTTCAACGTGGCCAAGCGCAGGAGCCTGTGCTGGGGTCACAAGTTAAGAGATGCAATTGACACACCAGAGGGATGGGCAGCTGTGCAGAGCGACTTGGACAAGCTGCAGAAGGGGGTCTGTGTGAAGTTCAACGTGACCAAGCGCGGGAGCCTGTGCTGGGGTCAGGGCAGTCCCCGGTATCAGTACAGGCTGGGGAATGATGTGATTGAGAACAGCCCTGCAGACATGGAATAGGAAAGTACTGGTGGATGAAAGGTTGAACATAAGCCAGCAATGTGTGTTTACAGCACAGAAAGCTATCTGTATCCTGGACTGCATTAAAAGAATTGTGGCCTGCCACTCTACTCCGCTCTCATAAGACCTCACCCTGCATACAGTGTCCAGCTCTGGTGCTCTCAGCATAAAGACATGGAGAAGGTCCAGAGAAGCGCCACAAAAATGATCAGAGGGGTGGAGCTATGAGGACAGGCTGAGAGAGTTGAGGTTGTTCAGCCTAGAGAAGAGAAGGCTCCAAGGAGACCTTATTGCAGTCTTTCAGTACTTAAAGGGAACTTAGAAGAAGGATGGGGACAGTCTTTTTAACAAGGCCTGTTGCAACAGGACAAGGGGTAATGGTTTTAAACTAAAAGAGGAGAGATTTACACCAGATGTAGGGAAGAACCTTTTTTACAGTGAGGGTGGTGAAACCCTGGCGAAGGTTGCCCAGAGAGGTGGTAGATGCTGCACGCCTGGAAACACTCAAAGTCTAGTTGGACAGGACTCTGAGCAACCTAACTAGCTGAGTATGTCCCTGCTCACTGCAAGAAGGGTCAGACTGTATGACCTCTGAAGGTCCCTTCCAACCCAAAACATTCTATAATTCTATGATCTATTTTGAAATACATGCCATTTTGTGTAATTGCAAAGGCCACAATTATCAGAGGCAACAATATTTAGATAGTTTTGAATCTTTCAGCATGTTTCAGACTGCAGTCGTCATGGTTGTAAAAGCTATCCATGTATCGTATTATTCCTTTTAAATTTCATTTTCATTTAGGAATCAGATTTTCTTGGGTTTTGTTTGGTTTTGCCCAGTATAAAACGTAACTAAGGAAATGGCTAATAGACCTATGAAATGTAATTTCTAATTATTGATTAAATTTGAAGCAATTCTATTTAAACATCTTTTTGTTTAGAAAATAAAAGAAGAATGTCTACTCAATGATCTATGACAGCTTACTAATGCAGTGATGGTATGCGATTTGTGAAGTTCATCATGATGAGGCAGATTCAATGAGAGAACAGTGCTGTCTAAATTATGAAAGATTGGATCTGAAATCTAGTTTTGAAGGCTGCCATAAATTATTGCATGACGTGCTCATCTGATAAACATTTGCATACAGCAATAATACTGAAATTTGCCAAGAAAGTGATTGAAAGCTGTTTCAAAGAAAACATTTCTGCAAAGTGTTTGCTAGTTAGTATGTAAGTGGTCACAGTGAGGTAATTATCTGACACAACATTTTCTTTAGTTTTAAGTTTCATCCATTGCCTTGGTACTGCTCGTGCATTTAAAAGCAGCCAAAACAGTTGCAGAGGATTTGAAGAAGACAAGCTTTGCATGTATTTATTTTCACTGAAACATTTCGTGGTAATTCTTCCAAGCTCCCCAAATGTGAATGGTCAAACTCTCACTGTGGGAGAAACAATTCAAGCAATGTGTTTCCACGGCTCTGCATAATTGGGAAGAACTCAGTATTTTAAAATCTTTCTATGTATTTAATAATCAGTTCACCTTTTAACTACACACCTTTCTTGTTTGTCTACATGTGGACTGAAGTCAAAAGAACTTCAAGTTCAAGAACTTCAAGAACTGCAAGTGCAGTGTCACGGGCTGGGCTGGCCACTAGACAAGTGGCAGATGCTCTCTATCTCCTGCATCCCCTGTCCCCAAATCGAAAGAGAAAGGCAATAAGGGAGAGAGACTTATGGATTCGAAAAGAAAACTGAAACTGCTGTAATGACAATAATAATAATAAAATGATATATACAAATACTTACAATACCAATAGCAAACCCAGCTGCCCTGATGGCAATCACATCACTGTTACTATCCATGCTATGGGCAGACACTGGAGAAGGCCCAGCCTGTACTGTAGGGCAGATGGGAACTCCATGCAGGAGCTGGATTCCAGAACCAGATTCAGGAATGCATGGATGGGGATCAAGGACAGAACAGAGTCCTCCTCAGATGCCAGCCATTGAACAAGTAGGGAAGAGAGCGAGACCCTTGTAATCCCTCATCTTTAAACTGAATATGATGTGTATAGAATGGAATACCTTGTTGGTCAGTTTAGGGTCACCCGTCCTGTCCACTTATCCCCACAGGTCTGGTCTCTAACTTATGTCACCCTCTTTGTGGCACAGAGGATTTAGCAGTGACCTTATTCTTCATGGAAGCAAGTATAATCAAATATACTTGCAAATATAAGAGCCTTTCTACGCACCAGTCCCTGGTAGAAACTGTAAATGTCAAGTATTAAACTTCTCTAAGAAGAGACTCTCTGCAAAAATATGCCTTTAACTCCAGCAAGTGCAGTTATTTAGGAGAAGGTTGGTTTGGTTTTGATGGACACACTAAACAACCAGCGGAGTATTCCACCCATGTACGTCTGTGCATCTCACTGGCTGTGGAGCTTTTGGCAGGCTCGGTGTTTCATTAAGAACTGTGTGTGGATGGAAACTGCGGGCTTTTTGCCCGCTGCTCAAAGTGGCTGTGACCCCCCTTCTCGCTCACACTTGGAGCCACCACTGTTTTGCTGCTGCAATCCTCACTGCTGCTGCTGCAGCTGTCCCAATTGCTGTGACTGCTACCACTGACATCACCTTACTCCACGGCCCAGCCACTGCTGCATGTTCTTGCCGTTGCTGCGCTGGCCCTGCACATGGACTGTCCTGCCACTCCTGGCCCCAGCCATTCACGTGTTGCCACCATTGAACTGACTGCTAGCTTTAATCACCACTTTTCTTTCCTTAACTGCAGTTTAACCCTCGCTGCACCCGTTTTCTAATCCTATATAAACTTGTTAGTATTTTGTTTGTTGTCTTGTACACAACATCCTTCTATTGTTATTAAAACTGTTTTAGTTCCCCAAACTTAACAGAGGTCTCAGAAACTTTTTCTTTCTTTTTATCTCTTTTCTTAACCTTTTCCCTTGGAATGGGAGAAGAGCTAATTAGAGAGAGTTCATCCCGTGATTGGCCAACCTCAGCCAGCCAGTGACACCTTTTTTTCTGAAAAGGTTTTATTTCCTGGAAATAGCTGAAATGTGAATTATAAGCAGTAATGTCCAGTTTGAAATTGGGTTGGGAGGTGTGGGTGCTACTTTTGTTCAGGTTTTTATAAGAGACAGAGACTAAGACATTCAAGTAGTATTTTGCTTCTCCAATTCTTTTGCATGCTAAATGAGGATAGATGTTTTGATTACAATGCATTATATAGTGGCCTAACTAAATTTCTTTTTTTTTTTTCACTTGGCCGTATTGCTGAAATGTTGTGAAATAGCTTTGCTTCTGTATCATACTTCCCTAGACACTGACTTTGATAGTAGTTTGATGATTCACTGGCTGATGGCTGGGATGCAAATCAACAGGCAAGAATGGCATCAGATAAAAAACATAGGATGCCTTTGTTAAAGATATTTAATCGAGGGAATAAATTTAATCTGTAAATATGTGAAAACATGAATTATCCTGACTTTAAATTATATTCATGAAATTATATCAATATTTATACTATATTCATATGAATGGTTTCCTGCCAACCACTGCATAATCTACAACTTGAAACACATGCAGAAATCAAGATCACTTTCTGCATGAGGCACAGAAACTTATGCTTTTTGTTCGCAAATGCTGATAAAGGGACTAACGTATGTCGCAAACAATAAATATGTACATTGAGAATATGTGGTTATATGTTCAGTTAAAAAAGAATCATCACAAAGGCAAATGAATCCAGTGGTTAGGGGTTTTTTGTTTTGTTTTGGGTTTGGTTTTTTTTTTCTCTGATTTCTTAGCTGGGATTAAAGTTTATCGAGAACAAAAGAATTGTGAGCTGTAGTCACAAACAGATCATGGGTATCTAAATGCTTCTCCAGGCCCTTTATGCTGATTTGTGGTGTGTACATTAGTGTTCACCATGCCTTTTATGCCTTATTGCCTGGTAATAAACAGCTCCCTTGGCTTCAAGGATTGCTGAACGTGACAGCTTAATGCTGTCTGAAAAGCGCAAGTCTGGGACCCTAGTACAACTCCACTGCGCTGACTTACTGCCAAAATGGAAAATTTCACACAGTGCTGTGTTGTATAATGTAGACCTACCTTTTTTCCTATGTTCATTTCAGGGACACCTGACCTCTAGCTTGCAGCCCTGTGTGCAGCCAGGTGACAGACTACAAGTGAACCTTGACTGAACAATGAGGAGCCTTGACTCCAGTTCTCTGCTTTTAGCTCTGATTGAGGCATGTCAAGTACTTTGTTTACCTCATTTCTTTCCATCCAGACGTTCAAGGTTGAACAGAAGTTGAGAACTCCTGCTCTGCTGGTGTGGTGTAGAGCCCAGAATAAATATTTGCACTGGAATCAGCAGGTTTGGATCAGAACTTAAGGACATGCTTGTGGCTGGCCATATGTCTTTCCTGAATAGTCATCACTGTAATCAGGTTTTGCAATCTCATTGTTTTACAGCAAAGTGCCGCCACAAAACTTTAAGAACTGTGCTAGCAAAAACCATTTTGCAGATACTGCCAGGAAGATTTCAGCTTTCTTCCCTTAACATTCAGATGTGGAAAAACAAAGCTTACGTCATAGAAATTCTAGGTCATGTGTACACATACTTGCAAAACTCTGAAGACAACCTCTAATTCCATGCTAACTAAACACAGAGGTAAAAATATTTTTTTTTGCTGGGAACTCACAAGAGGCTTTTAAAAATTTTTTTTAAAAATTATTTTTCTATAAAGGAATAGAAAGAACTCAGGGAAGGAAAGAATTTGTAGTATCAAGAAAAATTCTTTATTTTTTAATCTCCTAAATCTCAGAATTGCATAAGATGAGGTGTTTCTTCCCATTTATCCCAGCAGTTAATATTATAAAAGATAGATCTGTAACTGCTCAGTAATAAAGATACTTCTTTACTGTGCTGTTTTTTTTCTCTTTTGTGAAATGCAGACATGAGGCTCAGTGAAGTGCATAAACTTTCACAGAATGGACTATAATATAGAAAATGCCAGGAATTGCTAGGACTTTATGATGAGCTGACCTGATATAAAACCACATTATTAACATATGTTTATGAACTTCTTATTCTCTCTTGTTCTTTTCAAATCTCACATGAAAACAAGCATGATTCTTTATCTCCAATTTTGTGTAACAGTTCACACAGAAAAGCAGGCTGTGAAGCATTTGGCATAGAACTTGCCTGAACAATTCACTGTGAAATGTTTCCATATATTATCAAAACTGCAGGCTAAATTTTTTTGCCATTTGCCACTAGGTAAATGCTTCCATTTTGCATCAGAGTTCATGCTATTTTCACATTCCACCTGCTTGTTAATACATGAGATACCACTTGCTGTGCTATATTAATCAGGGAGAAGTTCTTGAGCCTTGTAACTTTTTTGGTTCTGAGTAGCTTGATGCTGCCATTATTAGTGTGTAATTCATCTTGGAGAGTAAGCAACCTTCGGCCTTACTAACTTTTGGGAGTGAAACCAGTTGGAACTCCCACACAATCACATGAGAACAGTGAATATTTAATGATCACTAAGATCATGGAACCAAAAGAGATTAAATAATCTGTTAGCCTCTGTTGCCACTACTTTGCTATTGAAAGGGAAAGAAGGAGGAACTGCAGAGTAGTGACAAGCTCACAGTGGCCCTGTAGAGGAATATACAAAATACATTTCTAAAGCCTTGGGTTTAGTGGCAGGCCATTTATTTGTAGAGAAATAAAGAAATGAACAGTGAATCAAATAAGGATTGACTCTTTTCTTGCTGAGTAGATAAAATGTTTTTAAAGTAAGAAGTTGCTATCTTTCTTTTCAAGTTCCATGAGTAAATATGTCATAGTCACTTGGAACAGCTGTCAGCAACAGTTGGTGCTCTGGAGACACAGACAGAAAAAACTCACGTCTGTGCATGTGTGTGTGAAAGATTAAGGAGATGACAAGCCAGCTATGTCTAAAAAGTATCAGAAATATCAGATCTGACAACTATTTGCATGGTTGCATTCTCAATATTTTTTTAAAAAAAATTTCCACAAGAAAAAAAAAAAACACTGTTTTCAGTGGAACCAGGATTTCAGCAATTTTTTAGAAGAATATATCCAGCTAGTTATGACTAATATTGCTCACGTAGTCAACACTAAGCATTGAGCTGCTATGCAAAAGGTTGCATCTTTACTGGCTTTGTAAAAGAGAAGTGAGCCATCAGTGTGCATTTTAAGAAATAAATTAGGCATTTCACTCTGGAGGGAATTTTTGATTGAGAATCCCCATACTAAACAATCATCTCTCATAGTGTTTTAATTCAGGAGGAGAAAAGTAGAAAGATCTCATATGCAACTGTTTAAGTGTTGTGGAAAATATCATAAATTATTTTGGAGAGAGGCAGCATAAAGGAAGAGACAATCATGTGGTCACCCAGGTTAGTGACGAAGGGGTCCAAGAGGCACTCCAGAGCAGCTATTTCCCTTCAGCTCGTGGTGAGTGGGCAGGCTGAGCCCTTGCAGTCCTCAGAGATCGTTGGTAGAAAGAAGGTCTGTTAGAAAGAAGGACTCACCCTTGGAGAGTCCCAAGCTGGAGCAGGAGATCACTACTGAAGATGACTGTGACTCTGAGGGAGACCTGCAACTGGGGAGGTTCATCACTGGGAGGACTGCTGCTGGCAGAAGATCCTGCACCAGTTGGAGAAGTTCATGGAGGACTGTCTTCCACAGGAGGGATGCCACGTTGCAACAAGAGAGATCTGTGAGGAGTGTTTCCCTTAAAACAGAGCAAGTGGCAGAAACAGCATGAGGAGAACTGGGACTGACTATGAACCCTTCCTCTGCCTCCACATAGAGGAAGGGTGGGTAGCAAAGCTGAGCCTGGGAAGAAGGGTGGGGTGGAGATGTTGTTTTTCTCACTATCCTACTCTGATTCAGTTGATGATTTGGTAGTGGTTTTGTTGTTTAGATTAAATTTTGTTTCCCCAAGTTGAGCCTGTTTCCTGAGACCATAGTCGGTGAAGTGAGCCCTCCCTGTTCTTTGTCTCGACTCTTAAGCTGTTTGCTCTATTTTCTCCTACTGGAGAGACAGAGTGGCTGTGTGGTGCTTGGTTGCCAGCTGGGTCTAAACCGCAACAAACCTGAAAGCAGTACAGTACTTTTGCCATGGTATTGCATCTCCAATGCATTGTACAGAAAGGATATTACTTTGCCTGTGGTGATTGGGCTGCTTTGCTTATGGTACTGGAACCATAGGTGTGAACAGACCAGAGCTGACTTGGCCAATGGCACAGTGATGCACTGGGCAGTGCTTCAGGAATAACACATCCAGAGTTACTACTCAATGCATATCCAGTACAGAAATAGGTGGATTTGGTTATTGAAAAGGACTTTGCTTAACATAGGTTAGGAAGCTATTGCTTAATGATTGCTATGCAGAAGATTAGATAGACCAAAGCAAACATATAAACAACATAAAACTGATAAAATCACTGGAAAAGAGTTACACAGTCTTCTTTCTGTAAGGTGTCACAGCATCAGAAATTGAATGTTTACAAATTCTTCAGTGAGAAGCGCTGAGCAGCAGCATATTCTCCTAAAGGCAAAGTGAATCTCATATTTGAGAATATGCCATTTGGATTTTGATACCAAGTATGAAGGCCTTTATGACATCTGAATATTCAGAGTGGAAGTCCTACATCGTCTGCTCCCATTACAACACTTCTATAATGTCAGTCCAATCCCCTACTTTCTAAATGGTTTTTTACGCTCTAAGCACAAAGCCTCTGAAATCTGTTACTGAAAATCAGGCTTCCTAGAACTGTGACATGGTTTAGACCCGGGTGGAGACTAAGCACCACACAGCAGTTCTATTTCTTCAGGAGGAGAAAACAACAAACTACTTAAGGATCAAGGCAGGTGACAAGGGAGGGCTCACTCACCACTTACCATCATGGGCAAAAGACAGACTCGACTGGAGGAAACAAAATCAATTTAATTCAAACAACAAAACTGCAACCAAATGACCAATTATATTAGAGTAGGACAGAAAGAGAACAAGATCTTAAATACATCTTCACCCCATCCTGTCCTTCTTCCCAGGCCTGGCTTTGCTACCTTCACATTCAAGAGTGGAAGCGAGGAAACACAGGATGGGTGGTACAGTCAGTCTTAGCTCTCTCCATTCTGTTCCTGCTCCTTGCTCTTCACAGAAAACATTCCTCACAGTTACTTGTGACCATGTGACATCCCCCCTACAGGAGATAGTCCTTCATGAACTTCTATGGCTTACATGGGGGTCTGCTGCTGGGATTGGTTCTCCCAGTGCCAAACTGATCCAGTGCCAACCCTCTTCTAAAGTCATGGCCTCTTGCAGGATTAGTGGCTCTCTGCAACATGGGCCTCTTCCTGGCTTTCTGCAGCCCATCTGTTTTCCTGCCAGTTCTCTGAGGACTGCAGAATATCAGTCTGCCAACTTGCCATGGGCCAAAGGGAGATGGCTGCACCTGTGTGTCTCCCCAACCTTCTCCTAGTTGGTGACTGTTGGTGTATTATTCTAGCAGAAATTAGAAC
>NW_010400839.1:0-1374 GCF_000710305.1 Buceros rhinoceros silvestris | reverse complement strand
AGAATTAAATATATGTAAATATATAAATAAATATAAAATAAGTGTAAAATAATACTGTTAAATACTTCTTACAATATGCTGTCATACTGCACATAGGTACACACACAAACACACAGCCAACATGTCCACATACATGTGTGTGTATATACATATACATGTAGCATAATCTGCTTCCTGGCTCTTTATCATATCACCTGAGATCAGATTCATATGAGGACATGAAATCTAGGGAGTAAATAACAGATTTTTTGGGTGATGTGAAGGTTGCAGGCTGTCTTGGACGTACTGATCAAGAGATGGCAGAGATTTCAATTCTTGAGGAAATAAGGAGGGGGGTTGGTAGAACTTCCGCCTTGGACTACCAGAGGGCAAACTTTGGCCTGTTTAAGAGACTGGTTAACAGAGTCCCTTGGATGGCAGTCCTGAAGGACAAAGGAGTCCAGGAAGGCTGTACATGCTTTCAGAGGGAAATCTTTAAGGCACAAGAACAAGCTGTCCCAGGGTGCTGTAAGACAAGCTGGTGGGGTAGGATATTGGCCTGACTAAACACAGAGCTCCGGCTGGAACTCAGGAAGAAAAGGAAAGTCTAAGCAGGGAGAAAATTAGAAAGGAGAAAACGCAGATAGAACTTAATCTGGCTGCTGCTGCAAAAGACAAAAACAAATGTTTCAGTAAATACATTAACAGCAAAAGGAGATCTTAAGAAGAATCTTAAGAATGAAATATAGTAACTAAGGATGAGGGAAAGGCTGAGGTATTAATACTTGCTTTACCAGTTGTTCTCTGGATGCCCAACCCCTTTAGCTGGAAGACAGGGAGAGGGAGAGGAATGAAGCCTCCATAATCCAAGTGGAAATGGCCAGTGGAATATTGCACAAGTCTATGGGGTTGGATGGGATCCACCCAAGGGTACTGAGGGAGCTGGTGGAAGTGCTCACCGAGACACTTTCCTTCAATCCTGGCAAATGGGGCAGGTCCCAGCTGATTGGAGGTTAGCCAATGTGACAGCCATCTACAAGAAGGGCTGGAAGGAGGATCCAGAGAACTACAGATCTGTCAGTCTGATGTTGGTGCCAGAAAAGGATAATTTCAGTGCATCACATGGCACATACAGGACAGCCAGGTGATCAGGCCCATGGGTTTAGGAAAGGCAGGGCCTGCTTGACAAACCTGATCTCCTTCTATGATAAGGTGACCCACTTAGTGGATAAAAAAAAAAAGGCTGTGGACACTGTCTACACGGACTTCCCAGAGAGTGGTGGTGAATGGAGTCAAATCCAGCTGGCAGCTGGTCACCAGGGGTGTTCCCTAGGGCTCAGTGTTGGGGCCTGCTCTCCTTAACATCTTTATCAATTATATGGATGAGGGGATCAA
>NW_010400838.1:52175-62047 GCF_000710305.1 Buceros rhinoceros silvestris | reverse complement strand
CGGGTGGCGCGCAGGCGCGGGGGGGCCGCGGGCTGGTCGGTGGTGGCTCTGCCGCCTGTGTTCCGTTCCCCAGGCTGCCGGCCCCTCGCGTCAGAGCAGGGGGAGCTGCCTGAGGATGGGCTGGTGCAGCGGAAGGCTTTGGGGGGACAGTGGGGAGGACTGAGGGCACAGCTTAGCGGCGCTGCGAGGCCTGTGGGGCCCACGCGGGGCAGGTGGGCACCCACGGGGGAGCGGGGCAGGAGGCGGCCGGCAGTAGGGGATTGTCACGAACGGATCAAACCTTGTTCTCCCTAAGGCCACCTGCCTCCCACAGGCTACATCAGCCCTGTTTTGGTGCCAGACCCAGGCGGTCATGGTGGTGTGGAACAAGGTGTCCCTTTGCTGTCACATTTTAGCCCTCAGGTATTTGGAAGGGAATGAGGAGGGCGAAGTTTGCTGCTTGCTCAGTCTGTGGCGTTCTGGAGGGGTGATGGTGCCAGGAGAGGTCTCAGGACGTGCTTGTGTTGCATGTGGTGTTGCCACACTCGGGGGGGGATAACAAGCAACCCTCAGGCTGTCCACCCATGTTCTGTTAGCCCAGGGCTTCTGGTATTGCAGGTAAGATCATATGTACCGAACCAAAAGTAGTTCTCTGTCCTCCAAACTGGAGTTTTGAAGCAGCTCATGGCTTCAGAGTAAAACCACATTTTAGTATTCCTTTCCTTTTTACCGACATAGGTCTTACACAAGCCTTAGTACATGCTTAATTTAAAACATGTGGCTAATCCAGCTGAAGTCAGAGTCTCATTTGCATTAATAAAGTGGGATGGGATGGATAAACCTGCAGAGTTGCGGTCACAGGTTATTATGTTGTTAAGTTGCTGAGAGCTGCCCAATTTGTCCCTAATAAAGGGCTGAATTTTATAGGTAGAACTGTAATACAATATTGCAAATACTTGGTGGAGAGGGAACTCTTGTGCTGCGGGTCACGGATATTTAAAGTAGTTTTACAAGCTGGTCTGTATGTTATATTTACCAACCGTAAGCGTGATCTACTGCACTCACGGCTGTGCCGTTGTGACTGTTTTGGCTTGTCTAGGAAAGGTGCAGTAACCAACCTCCAAATCCAGATTATTAAACACTGTTGCGTGTTGTTCAGTATCTCCACGCGTGGTCGGTCACTTGGGGGTTGGTGGGTTGATGGTTTTCTTTCCATTTGGGGTGTGCAAAGAATGGTGAGCTTTTGGCAGAGGGGAAAGGTGAATTAGGTGATTGTTGGTACCGTTTCCAAAGCTGCAGTAACAGTGTCACTACTGCACTCTTGTTTTATTTACATGTGTAGTAGCTTCCGTAGCTGCAGTTTTGTCTCAGATTTATACTGGTGCCAAGTCTTGTTATTTTGTCCCCCTGAAGAAATAAATTGAGGATTGTACTGAGGGTTGTTGAGGATGGACAGACTCAAACAGTAACAGGCTTTTAAAATTGGACTTTTTTCCAAACAAGTACTTGCTTGGTGCTGAGTTTAAAAAAAAACCCAACCTCCCAGAAACTTCTTGTTCCCTTTTACTATTCTGTGTTAATCCCTGATGTTTTATACCATAATGATTTTTACACTGAGTTACTTCATGGAGGCTCATACTCCGAGTGAATGGTTTTTTTTATTACAGTTTCACATCCCAGACTGGCTTCTGTTAGTGTTTGAAATGAGAGGAGTATCATTAGGGTTTACGTAATTAGTATTAATGTAGTATTCTATAAAGACTTACCTTGTAAGTAAGTTTACTAATTAGGGCACCAGTGTTACAGGATTATTCCCATTTTCTTATTGTTGCTCTTTCTGTTGTGGTGCTCCTTAACACCAAGTTGTTCTTGTCAGCTTCTAAAAATACATCTTTGGCCTTCACCAGGTCTCTCCGGAGAGGTTCTTAATTTTGGATGTTGAATAAAGTAACTAGAGTGGAAGGAGCGGCATTGGCAGCAAGCTGTGGGGTGGTTGTTACAGTAAGTACCTCGTTCTCGAGGCGAGTGCACTGCTACTTCAGAAGCAAACCCAGCTTTTTTGGTTCCTCCATGTTCTCCCCTCTCCACTTGTCCTCACGTTTGCCACAGAAAGGGAGGGCAGGCAGCTACGGTGGAAACCGCTGATCAAGCAGTAAAGTTCAGCCTAGAATAACCTTAGTCTCATCTGACGAGGAGCCAATGTGACAGGGTGTTGGTAGGATTGTCCTTGGCGAGGCTCCTACTCAGCAGTCTCGGAGAATCCGAAGGGCCTGCAGTGCCCATCTTCGTTCTGATCGCTCACCAGCCGTAGGTCTCTCGCGTGTCCCCAGTGCCTGACTTAGCTCTGGGGCTACGTTTACATCTCCACACAGAGTGAAGGAATTCCTCTGCTACTGTGCTAAATGTTTTTAATTAGTATCCAGTTTAGAAAGGGAGTGAAGAACGACAGCTTTAAGTCAGTGGGTTTGTGGAAGGTGGAGGAGTGGGAGACCACTGAAGTGGAAAGCTGAGTGATGTTAGTTGGCCTCGGACACATCGCAGGGGTGGAGGAAATACTTACAGGAAACCTGCTTCTTCATTTGTCGTGGATTATTCTCTGCACTGTCCCACAGACAGCAATGTACTTGGCCAAGGAGACCTTTCATCAACAGAGCAGGCAGATGTTGAGTCCTTAAAAATACTGCTGGCCACCTCTGTCTTTGGCTGCAGTGAAAATATAACTTAGGTTCATGGCATTTGGGTTTGCGTAATGCTTTGCCTGAATTTTATTACATTCCATAGAGTTCTTTTCTGTAACAAACTTTTTTCAGTGCTAGTGTGTTGTCAACCGAATGGACACGTGGCTTCCCAAAATGGGTGTTTTCTAAGCTTGGCAAGGCAAGATCAAAATGAGATTATGATAAAAATGAGATTATGAAAAAAATCCATGTGGATTTCTAACCTGGAGTCCTTTGAAGTTTCTGGGATTGTTCTGAAAAATACTGAGACAAAGGGTTCTGACCTGCTGATTCCCTTGACACTGGTGTGGCTGCCTTAACGCTCAGCAACATCAGCGCTTTGTAAGTTATTTCCCATATCGAAGAAAGCGTAAGAAGACTTTCCTTGTTCTGTGTAACTATGAAAACTGATGCTAAACAGGTAGTACTTTCCAAAAACAGAAACCCAAGCCAGCATCATCCTTTGGTGGGTACACGCTGCGTTCATTTGTCTCAGTGACAGTAACATTATGTTATAGGATGTGACAGAGTGGCTTGTTGTAGTGGACCTGTGGGTCCTGTGGCTTGGTTAGTTTGCTTTGAGTTTAATATTTTGAGTAGGGTTTGAAACAGGTTTTCTGTTGGGCAGATGCAGCTGCCTGCCTAGCCCTGCTGAGTATTTTGTGTGTGCACTGATTTATTCTGGAATTCACCCTTAAACTTCTGTTGTCTTTCAAAAACAGGGTGAGTTAAGTGGCAGAGCAGGCTGAATAAGATTGATCCATGGAGCGGGAGAGCTAATGGTATTTTAAGAATATGTTAACGTCCCTTCTATAGTTTGGTAAATATGTGTATGGATAGGTGAGAAATGGTACCGAATTCTCCGCTGACTTGGGATTCAGTGTGTTTAAAACACAAAAAGCATCAATAAATTCCCACCTGCTTACTGGAAAGTTTAGATGTTGGGATGTAAACTCAGCTATGGCTCAGCTTCCATAACTCTGTGTTTGAAGGGTCCTGCAATCTCTTTATCTGCATTGGTTTCTATGGCCACTGCACAGATCCTCTGAGCTGTGCTGGACTGGAATCCGGGCAGAAGCTGCTGAGGAGTCTGACCAGTGTTGCGGTTGGCAGGCGTAGTTTACAAGTGGTTAGGCGAAAATGAGTTGTTTGTTAAACCAGACCATGGTTTAATAACAATGTGCAGTTGTTTATTAAACCAGACCTTGCGCTTAGCTAGGCGAAGTCTGTCATGCCACACACGGAGGTTTATCTGAAGATGAAGTGATTTCGCCAAAATGTTCCACCCTGCCCTTGTCTAACTACTGATGTCAAATACAACAGTCAAAGTATTTTAACTCAGAAGTGACTTGGAATACAGAAATCCACATAATAAAAACACTTGTGGCAAGGACCTGACTCGGGTCACCGAGTCCAATTCTAAAAATGTGTGTTGCCATCGGAGGAGTCTTCACTGCAGTCGAGGAACTGTTTGGAGAGCTGCTTTCCCATGGGCCTGTGTGTGTGGAAATGCAGGAGCTATTGGGTGACAGACCTCACCTGCATCTGGAAAGACAGCCGGTTCAGAACCATATCTGAGGAGGGTGTTTGTGGGAACTGTCCCAGCTAAATAAAGCAGGACCAGCAGTACTGAAAGAGTACATGTAGAAGCGTGAGCTGGGTCCTGCCCATCATGCAGGAGGGAGAAGAATCACAAACTCTTACAAATTCTTCAGAAGTGACATAAACCAGTTGGTGGATGCTTCACCGTGCATGTGCACGTGGGAGATCTGAAGACACTTCTTCATAATGAGGTTTCTCTGAACTTTATTGATTTGTTAATGGGCTCATAATTGTCTCCTCTGTTGGCTACAGTGAATTTCTTTGAACAGCGGAGTGTTCTAAGCCAGAGTCTCCTTTCCCCAGCTCTGACTGACTGAACACGTGTTCTGGGGGGGGGCATAACTCGGGCCTGACTTGTAATTCAGCTGTTTTTGCTGTGTTTAATAGTGCACTACACTGAGAGGGTAAATAAGAATTGGGAAGAGAGGTGAAAATGTGATTGGAAAATCATCTTCATGTTCTAAGTATTACTGAAGAGAAAACAGTGTTTTTTACAAATCAGTAGTTAGTGATTTTTCTGTTGTCTGTTGACACAGAGAGGAAAGTAAACTCTGAAGCTAAAGCTCTGGACTGCAAGCATTTTCCTCCAAATTCTAGATATTAATCTTTTTCTTTATAGTGGCCTGTCAAACTCTAATATCCATTACCATTACATAGTATAATCATCTTGATTAATGATGTGAAAGGAGCTCGGTGCCTGCTCCGGCTTTTGAGCCCTTAACAACTCCATTTGCTAGAAATCCGCAGCAGTTCCTGTGCAAAGATCAAGCGTGTTGCTACTCTCCTTTCCATCCAAGACTGCCACAAGCAGTGACTAAAAGCTTGATGGCTACAAAGCGTTCCCTCGTCCCCTTTATTTTCCTACGAGATGATGGTACAGTTTCTTACTCTTCAGTTTGTTCTGCGTTATGTTGATACACGTACTGAAAGTATTAAAAATAACTCGTGGCTGGTGGCTTTTTTCCTTTGTGAGACACGGAGTCGGTGCAGGTTGTTCCTGGCCAGCACTGCCGTGTCTCAGCTGGCGGCCTCCTGTTTGGAAATCCAGTGATGACAAGGCTCTTCTTTTCTTCCTTGTAACCGGCAGATTATATTCTTTACCTGTACAGAGGATATAACGAGAGCAAAACCTGCAGTTCGCCATTAGGGAATCTGTTTGGTATCTGGTAACATACCGCTGTTTGTCTGTTCCAAGATAGGGCATGAATTGTCATGTGTAACAACGCTGCGTCTGGTTTAAGGTGTCCATCAAAACAAGGAGGCTGCCTGGTCTCTGGCCACCTCCTGCCTCTGCGGTGGCCCAGTATAGCCCTGTATGGCCCAGTATAGCCCTGTGCTGAGCTGGCCTGGCAGGCTGAAAACAGGACCTGAAGAGCTGCCGTTAGCCCGGGAGAAAAGTGGAACTCTTCATTCTGGTGGAGTGTGCTGAAATGCTCAGCACCACTTCGGGGAAAGCAGAGGGGCAGAATGCAATCTGAGGTGCTGTAGCCAGCCTTGGTGTACAGCCCTGTAAATCAGCCCTGAAGTGTTCCTAACAAGCCTGATTTATAGCCTCGGGGTACAGTTTCACTGGGGCAGGCTGTGATTTGAGTGGTCCCTCCTTCCTGTTAATATTGGAGCAGTAGCACTGCAGCAGGCTGCACCACAACTGCCTAAAGCCCTTCTCTTTGGGTTGTTTTTCCCCCCAAGTTGGTCTTCAGTTCTGGCTCTTGATGGTTCCGACTTTGCAGCTGGGAAGAGCTGGGGGTGATGCAGCAGGAGGAGCAGCATGACCAGCCATCATGGAGTGTAGCATTTGCTGGAGACAGGGGAAACATTAGTTGGGCCGAAGTCACCTTTATGTTATCTCAGATTTTTGTCTCTTCCTTTGGCAGGGGAGGGGAAACAGACCTGCCAATATTGTTGGAGCTGCTGGTGTGACTCTGTTTTGCCTAATGTCTTTATTTATTTTTTAAGGGACAAACTTCTTCTTTGAAACTAGAGACTCTGGGACTTAGCAACAGGATGTAATATTTATTTATTTATGAAAGGCTGCCAGCGTGGTTCCAAACATGAAGTTCACCTGTTCAACTTGAGTCTGTCACAGAGGAATCACTAATGCTGACTGTAACAGGTTTTGGGGGAAAGTAAGTACAAGTGTTGGTAAAGGGCTCTGCAAAGAAAACATGCCAACACTTGGCGCGATCACAGCAGCCTGAGCATTCTGCAAGTGTTACAGTTTTTATGCCAACTTTCAGAGTATCTTCTTTTATTTTTAGATGAATCTGCGTTCTGTATTTACTGTAGAACAACAAAGGATATTGCAGCGTTATTATGAAAATGGAATGACAAATCAAAGTAAAAATTGCTTTCAGCTCATATTACAGTGTGCACAAGAAACTAAACTGGACTTCAGTGTAGTCAGGGTAAGTACTGAGGCCTTCCCCATCGGTATGTTAAAGTTATACACGTTCATGTCTTAAAATATCTGTGGAGGACTGGAGTCTCTAACTTCATCCTTGTCCTGAGTCAGACTTCAGTATGCGTGTGTGCCATGTCCATTTTTATCCCGTGAGCTTGCTGATGGTTTGTTTTCGCTGAAATGTCTTCACGTGATTGCTGTATTTAGCAGGGGCCTGGATTGCACAGGGAGCGATCTCTTTGTTTTGTTTGAGTTTTTGGTTGTTGTTTGTCTTCTCTTGGTGTTTCGGTTTGAGTTTCGATTTTTTTTTTCCCCCCCTGTTTATTAAATTACAAATTAGTTTGCCTTATAGAAACCCTATGTAATGTATTGCATCAAAGAAAGGTCAGGTTATTAGGAAACTATTCTTAAGTTGAACAAATTTCTATAACCTAACGTATTTGGGGGAATAATTGTGGAAGTATTTCTTTTGACACACTCTGTCACGCTTGTATTCCATGTCACAATCAAAAGTATTGTGGTCCCTCATGGTTATTTACAGTGAGTACATTCTTTCCTTATAAAAGAAGAATGTCACTAGTGCTCACAGGAGCTCTTCCAAAGTCCGTGAATTCCATGGGAAGGGGAATAATAATCCCTTTGTGAAACGCTAGACAACAAAATGGTTGTTGTCTCAGAGCAGAAATAGAAATTGTGAAGCATTAGCTAAGAAAATAGCAGCGGTAGTGGAGCTTCCAGGGGTTGCTGCAGCACTGGACACTGAAAAAGAAGAGCAAGCAGGGTAGTTGTTTTTAAGAGGTGTACGAGTGGTATATTGACAACAACAACCCCTCCTGCTTCCGATTTCTTATCTGGATTCCCTGCCCTCCAAATACTCTGGAAATGCTAAAAGTTACTTTCTCAGCTCTAGGTGGTGGGAAGTTCTGAAAGTCAGCCAGAAATTCAGACTCCCTGGAACAGACAAATGATTGTAACAGGAATCTGGATGCTGAGGAGGCAGGCAGGGGCTGGTTTTCTATTTTTATTCTGATCGAAGGACCTGGAGGAGGCGGTCAGTCTCTCCTCTACTTGCAGTCCTCATTCACTCTCCATCTTCTTATTTCCCTTTTCCCTCTCTATTTCCCTTACCGCAGTAGTGTATCACGGCCTTTTCCCTTGCATTTTCTTCCCTTACTGAGCCCTTATGTGCAATACTTAAACTTTCTTCCTACTTGGGAACTGCAATGGAAAGAGTTCCAGCATTTGTCATATTTTTGCATGATCTTTCCTTTCTCTTCTTCACATTCCTTCTTTCTGTCTCTCCTAATCCTCCCTTTGTTCTTTTCTCTTTTGCCTTCTTTTCCCTATAGAACTTTCGGACAAGAGATTAGTGCTTCTTTGCACAATGTCTGCCAAAGTGATGCTGGGGTTGCAGCTGGCGGTTGCAGATATGGCTAGAACAGGAACATGAACTCCCTACGTGTAACTGTTACAATTCAAAGGAATATGTTCTTTTCCCAAGTCAGGATTTCTATAGCCTTGTCCCATAGAACTACATCCAGCCTTTCCAATCTTGAGCTGGGATGGAAAAAAGAAAAGCCCTGTTTATGATTTTATGTAAATCTCTGCAGATTTTATTACTGCAATACACAAAAATGTTCTTCCTTTCAAAATTAGGAAGTGTGGTAGAGTTTTTCCCTGGGAAAAACCCTGGCCCTTTTCAAATTTAGTAGAGATACATTCTGGCTATGTCAGGTTGGAACAGCCTGGTTTCATTTATTAATGTTAGCACAGTATGGTTGCTTTTTGTCTTTACATGAAATGTCAGCAGTGTGACGTGATAAAGTGCAAAAGTTCTCTGGAGTCTGATTTTCACAGTGTCACTGAGTCCTGGGAGCAGTCAGGGATCAGGGTTCTCCCTGTAGTACGCACAACAGCAGGTACCAGAACAGTTATTACAGCTTCAGTATTCTCCTGACAGACTTCCTGTGGACGCTTTATTTGCAGACTTAGGATGGACCTTCTGGTCCAAGCTGCTGGCCAGGCGCCACCGACAGTCTCTCTGTGGGGTGTGTCTGGAAGTTGCAGCTCTGCCTGATTCAAACTGGGCATGTAAAATCAGGGTCTCTTAAATTCCAGGTAACTTTCTCAGCAGCTGGACTTTTGATGTGTCTTCTCTTCTGGAAGCTTCTCCTCCTAAATAATAGTTTAGAATTTTGGTGATGGTTAGTGGAGGTGCTCCCACAACTTACTAGTTGGAGAGCTTGATTGAAACGAAGTTTTGTGTCCTTTTTGTTAGAACGTTTTAATGACTCCTCTGTCACATCCCAAATTAATACCATGACCATCAAGCTAGTAACAATGTGGAGCTTCCCGTTCAGTCGAAGGGTGTAGTTTTACATGATTCTTCTCAGTCCTAATGTCCCACCGTGCTAAAAATGGCAGTGTTTGTCCTCTTTCTCTTCTCCAAGCTGTGAGATTCTTTCTCTCATCTGTCTTCTTGTGCTGGTCATCTCTCGCATTCATTCAGTTTCAGAGTAACCCAGCTAAATTTGCTCATCTTGCCAAAACTTTGGTTCTTTTTTGGTTTTTTCCCCCACTTCTGTTTTATGCCTTTTGGGGGAATTGCACTCCCTGATCCTTCAGGAGGGCACTTTTGGGTGAATGGTGGCAGTCAGAAGCTTTCAGTAGTGACAGACCTGATTTATGCTTTAATCCCAAGTGAATAGAAGTGCTAGAAAGTGATTGGTGTTTCTTTGAATGAATTTCTTTTCAGGAAGACTGTGAGGAAAAAGTTCAGATTTAGTTCTATGCTGTTGGAGAAGTTGGGAATGAAATCTTTTCTCCTGGTCCAAAATTTGCAGTGTCTCTAATTACAATTTCTATCTTGAAAGTTTACTGACTGAGCAGAAATTCCCCCCCCCAAAAAAAAAAGTTTGATCTTCTAAATTTGTTTTATGCAATAAAGGAAAATAACTTGAGAATTGTGGCTATGGTTTCTGTGTTTAAACTTGCTTTTGAGAAGAAAAACTTTATCACTTATCACTGAGATTTTAGTGCATGCAGCAAACCACACCTCAAAGATAAAATCTGTCAACAAAACGGAGTAGGATGGAATGGAGACTCCAGCGTACTTCTGTGTGGCAGCGGCGTGTGTTTTCCTGTAGAGCAATCTGTTCCGTTCCTTCGCCAAC
>NW_010400838.1:48306-52054 GCF_000710305.1 Buceros rhinoceros silvestris | reverse complement strand
GTTTTCCTGTAGAGCAATCTGTTCAGTTCCTTCGCCCAAAGCTTTCCTCCTCTCATGTGATGGGATGGAAACCCAAGACAGGCACTCAGTGCAGTTTGCTTCTTACGGCGTGAGGGAGTTTATTGATTAAATCAACTGGTTTGTGTTGCTGAATGTTGAGATCTTGCTTTGGTTTGGTGTTAGGTGTGTGGCAGATAGATACCCAGTGGTGTAGGAAACTGTTTCATCGTGTCTCTGCATGTGTAGCTGATTCCGTTCATAACCAGCATAAGCAGATGCCAAAGCTCATTTACCATCCTTTGGAACTTGTATCCTGCTCGCTTCTGCCGTCCCATTCAGCACAGAGATACTGAGGTGAAAGAATTGAGCAAGTCTTACCTCTGATGATGCAAATTGTCAGGAACAGTGAGGTGGTGCTTACCTTCCGGTGTTAGAGCTGGTGCTTCCACCGGATTAAATCTTTATGTTGAAATACTGAAGTTAACGTTTCCCTTTCCCTTTCAGTGCCCAGGAATTAGTTGCTAGGTCTGAATACTTCACAGAATTGCTTTGTAGCTGTCTGACAGGAGGATTTCATTCTTTTCTTCCTCTCCTCTAAATTTGAGAATTTGCAGTTTCTGTTCAAGTCAGTTTTGAAGGTCGTATCTCTCAGTTACTTTGTCACAAAAGTTCAGCTACAAACTCAGCAATAGTTCTGCCAAGGTGCTAAATATTAAAAGCTTTAATTTGGGAGAATTAGTCACAGCAGCATCAGTGAGATAAATCTCAGGGGTAGCTTCAGGACAGGAGGCACGATACAGGCTCAGGAGTTTTGAGAAAACTGGGGCTTTGGAATTGAGACTGAGGTTCTCATGTGTTGGTGCGTGAATCCCCAGCAGAGGGATGGATCTCCACCTTGGGTTGTTTAGATGCTGCGTAATCAGTAAATGATTTACGTACTTGTAAACTTAGGTCTTAACTTGAACCCCTAAATATCTGCTTAAAAATGGAATTGCCTAATTTTTCCACTTATTTAATGCTTTGTTTTGTGTTTGTTGTCATTGTTTGTTGTCTGCAGACGTGGGTTGGAAATAAACGAAGGAAGATGAGCAGCAAGAGTGCTGTAGAGACTGGAGGCACTCCTCCAGGGACTGGCCCTACTACTCCCTCAGTACCTCCAGAAGCAGCAGTTAGAAATGTGGTAAATATTGCTCGATCCCAAAGCCAGCAGTCATCTTGGACCTCTTCTAATAACGATGTAATAGTTACTGGTATATACAGTCCTGCCGGTTCATCCAGTAGACAAGGAGCCACTAAACAGACAAATGCTCCAGTGGCAGAAATACATAAAACCTCTATTCCACGACTGCCAGGAAAAAGCGATACGGAGTTTCAGCAGCAACACATCCCGATAGGACGACAAGTACCACATTGTAAAAACGCTTCCCTCTTAGTAGGGGAAAAGACAATTATTTTATCTAGGCAAACGAGCGTCCTGAATTCTGCGAACGCCATATATAGTCACACTAAAAAAAGCTACGGGGGTTCGTCAGTCCAGACCGCAGAGTTGGTGTTACCTCAGAAACCCATGATATGCCACAGACCCTGTAAAGCTGAACCCGTAGGGTGCCAAAGGTTGCACAAACCGGAACATGCAGCTCTGGTGTCGCATGCACCCCCCGGACAAAGGGCTAGCACCAGGGACCCTTCGTGTAGCACGCAAAACCTGGAAATCCGCGAAGTGTTTTCTCTGGCGGTTACAGACCAACCTCAAAGAATGGTGGGAGGAAGCGCAGCACAGAAGCATTGCGCGGGGGAAGGCAGCTGCCTGTCCATCGCGATGGAAACTGGAGATGTGGACGACGAATATGCTAGAGAAGAAGAACTGGCATCCATGGGAGCACAAATACAAAGCTATTCAAGATACTGTGAAAGCAGCAGCTCTGTTCGGGTAGAGAACCAAAGTGCAGCCTTGTCTGGGCCGGGAAGAAGCATGAGCTGTAGTTCACAGATAGTGAACGCCAGGGACGTGCCTGACAATATTCTGTATCCCAGCAGAGACTACCACTTGCCTGCACGGACCTCATTGCATACAACCTCCAGTACACTATATAACAGTGCTAATCCATCAAGAAGTTCCTTTTCTCCTCATTTTACATCTTCAAGTCAACTGAGGCTGTCACAAAACCAAAATAATTACCAGGTAATCCCTCAGTTTATCTTCAAGCCTGAAGACAAGGCTGTAGATAAGTGCTGTTTCCTCTGGCAGTTAGTAGCTAGCAAGTGACAGGTTCACCTTTCTGCAGGCCGTGCTCCACTTACCTCTTTCAGGAGAGTTAATTCCCTCTTAAACAAGAGTGGAGGTTAGGCCGTCGTGCGGCAGCGCTCTTACCCATGTAGCTGAGCCCGTGGCTGCAGTGGGTAACGGTATGCTAAGATCACTGTGGGCTTCATAGGTCCAGGAGATAAACTTCTGCTCCAAGAGGATCATTCCTATGATGGCTGGTGCGTGCTTAAGGCTGTGTTGTCCCAACATGGCTTGCCAGCGCATGTCACCAGGATACTCTTGGTGTTCCTCTACAGATGTACCTCGTGTGTGACACAGGCAGGACACGGGAGCCTGCTGTCACTTGTGTGCTGTACAGTGGCAGTGTGGATTAGCTCCTCCTCAGCACTGCCTGTACCCTCTGTGCAGCTGCCAGTGTCTTGGGCCTGTTTGCTGTTAGGATTAGGATTTCCGGCAGGGTAGCTCAGCTGGTGGGGGGCACTAAGTGAGCAAACATTCATCCTCTCCCACAGCATCGAGTTCAAATATCGGGTTTACATTCAATCCCATTATTTCCTCATCCTGTAATAGAGTCCCTTCAGTGATCCTGAGAGGGAAGATTAAATGCAGATAGTTGAAGGAATAAAAGATACTCAGAGGAAGCTCCAGCACTGACACACTTAGATTTTTTTATATTTTGTTACAACTAGGGAAGAGGTAGTTATGCAGGAAACATGCAAATTGGTTTTTTTGTCATGGATTTTTATGCCATCTGGTACAACATAGTCTAGAGACTCTGAGATAAAAGCCTTAAGACTGGCAGGATGTGATACTGCCTGTGCTGCCTCTGGGCATTTGCCTGTTACCACCTTTCTAATTAATCCGGAAGACGAGCCACCTAAACCACGTGCCATCTTTCCTGTGCATTGCTCACTCGTACAGGGAACAAAGCTTCATGAAGAGCTTGGCTGGGTTTCTTTCTTTTTTCTGACTTGTTGCTATCTTATGTGAGGATTTGAAGTAAAGCTTTTGAGTCCAAGTGCCACTTTTCACCAGAATTACTGCTTTTCGTGGTAAACCAGAGGTTCAAGGAGTGTGTATTCTCAAGGAGTAGAATCTGCAATTCTTACATGGCCTTTTCTAAGCTGAGCTCTTCAGACGGGCCGTTCTTTCCCTGTCTCCCTTCTCTCTGTCAGTGTTTGCTATTACTGTTCTCACTTGAGATATAAAAGCCATTAAATGCTCTTTAGTTTGGACATCCCTGTTTCATAGAAGAAAGGCTGTACATGTGCTCCTCTGTTCAGTAAAGGGCTGGTAAAGTGTACGATGAATGTTTTCTTTAGTTTCATTAAGTGAAATGTATTACTCATCCCTCCAGCTGCGTGCTCTTAGTACTTCATTTCACTTTTGAAAAAGCTTCAGTGAGATTTATTTCTCGCTCCTTTTTTGAGTTTTTAAATGAAATTTGAAATAACTTTGATTTGGGATTTTTTGGGGGTAGAG
>NW_010400838.1:35019-48188 GCF_000710305.1 Buceros rhinoceros silvestris | reverse complement strand
GAAACAGTTCATGGAAGGTGACATTTTAGCTGTCCATGTGGTGTGATATGGATCAGAACAAGGAAATCTCTGTAACTTCGGGTGTTTTTTTGTTTTTCTTTTTTTTCCTGTTTTCTTGTTAAGCGAGGAATTAACCTGTACCTGGTTTCACTTCCCTGTCTGTCTCTCAGAGACCCTGTTCTGTAGATTTGGGAATGATATCCTTTGCCCTTTTAGAGTTTTAAACCTTGGAAAAAAACTGGGCAGGTTGCTCTTAAGTCACTCGTGGGCATCCATGTGGTGAACATCTGAGATGACACCCCTCAGTACTAGAAAATTTGTAAGGGAGGGCCAAAGCCGCAGGGTCAGGGCATATAGTACCATGGTTCTGTGGAAGTTGCCGGGGAATAGTATCCTCCAGCCCAGCCACGTGCCCTAGTACCTTGAAGAAATGACAGTGCTGATTCCTCCTGAAAGGAGAAAGTTGGTTTCCTTTAATTTTATTGTCCCTGTTTAGCTAATTTATCCATCAGTGTGGGAATGAAAACCCTTAAACTTAGGGAAATCTTCCTAAATTTAAAAATAGATTAAAGCTGAGCTACACGATTATTGGAGTAGTTAAACACCCAAGCAGATGCTTCTTCAAAGTCAGGAGTGTGCGATTTGTGTTTTGATGAAGTGATTACTGTCGTACATTGGTGGGGCATCTAATTAGCAATTAGTTACAGCTTCCTTACCGGTTCAATTAATCAAATTCATGTTAGTGTAACTTAGGGAGTAAATTTGATAAAGTGATCAATTTTAATGCCTCAGCAGTTTCAGTAAACAAATTGCTCAACCTACTTCCCTTTCCTGGTTTGGCTTTCAGCGTGTTGGGCTAGAGAGGCTCTTCCTGCTGCCCCTCTAGGCCGAGTTGTGAGTCACTCTTGTTTTCCTCCCCCAGCCCTGTAGGACAAAGCCACTCTTGATACCTGTGTTTTGAATGGCTTTGTGGTACCCACTGAAGCACAACTATCTAATTCACCCCTGTCATCTGCAAGGGAAAGTGTTTCCTGTCGCTGGTTCTTGTAACAGAGGCAGAGTGCCTGTTGTCGCAGGAATTCCTCTGCTTTTTTTCATGCATCCAGTTTAGAAGACTCACGTGTGTGTTGTCTTTCAAGGAATTACATTGAGATAAACCTGGCAGAACGTGTGTGTGTTTTTCTTCCAACTAACCATTAATGCTCTGCCAGACTGATTGCTTTGTTCTCTTAAAAAGCACTTTTTTCTGTAGCCCCACTTCAAATTAGTGACGAGAAGCCATCTGAGTGGATACTGAGGACGCGTTCACTGCGGATTCTGTGGTGGGAAGCTGTTCTGTGGGATACAGAATTGTAATAGGTGTTTATACAGAAATTCTAAAATCTGTGTGTACCACTAAAAATTAATATTTTAGACACAATAGCTGCTGTAGGAGGGGAGAGTGTTTATATTTCTAGCAACCTTCAACCTGCCTTGTGCTGTCATGAGAAAGCGTCTGACCTTAGGTAAACCCCAAGTGCTTCTAGCTAAAAGCTTAAAGAATGAAAGTCTCTTACGAGCTCATACACTAGACAAACTGCTCCGGGTGTTCTATATCTGGGTGTACTCCTGCTGCAAGGTTCATTAGTGGAGCACTTTGCAAATACAAAAACTGTTAGCGTGATTTGATACAGCCAGCAGAAGTGCGTAAATTTTTCTTCCTCACATACAGAGCGTCTGTAATGGCTTGAGATGGATTAATCTCTCCAGAGCTATGTTTAGTCTCTCAAGCAATGCTTGTCTGCAGCAGAAGATGAACATGGAATTCTAAATAAGCCTAAGATATTGCAGGCCATGACACATTTCAGATGACCAGGGAAAATAGTCCACGGTGGTTATTTAATAATGTCTGACCTCTGGGAAGGATGGAGAAGCAGTGAGAATCAAGGCAGCTTTGCCTTCCTCCCCTTTCTTCTCCAGCCTGATGTCCTTGGGTTTTCTGCTAATCTGCACGATATTGAATTCTTGTGAAAGCTGCTCACTGTTAGCTATCACAGCAACCTAAGCTGCTGTTGTTTTCTGTTCTGTTTCCTCCTTCTTCTCTACAGATTTCAGGAAACCTTACTGTGCCTTGGATTACAGGTTGTTCCAGAAAAAGAGCAGTAAGTATATTTCCATTTTAGTATCTAATGCATCAAGTGAAGGACTGGAGTTATAAAAATGTGCGGGTGTTTTTTCGCTTTGTACTTTGACTGATACAAACATCTGCAGGTAAAATGTTTTTGTTAATGCAAAGTTGGTGTATATCTTTAAAAGCAGGTCAAGGTCATAACCCTGCGTCAGGTAAAATGATACCCAGGTATGTGATTGTGCTGTTAGCTGAAATACAACACCTGCATTGATAAGGACTGAGAGTTTAGAGCTCAGAATACTTGTTTTATATTGAAAGTGAAATGATTGTGAATTGAGGCAACCGAATGCTTCAGCAAGTAACTCCCTCTTCAGCTGCTCTGCACGTGCACAGAATGAGTCCTGTAGTAACTCTATCCAATTCATCCACATGTATGTCATTTCACGTTAGGCAGAACCAGCCGGGCTGGTGTCCTCAGTTCACACACTGCTCCAAACCATAAGACAGGGTACGAAGCCACTTTTGTCAGGAAGTGCCTCTGTCCAGCTCCTGTATTTGATTGCCACTCAGCCTTTCTGTTCAAGAGCAGCCTGCTGGCTTCTTCTCAAAGAGCCTGTTGATTCTGCTTGCTTACCATGAAAGTACACCCTAAACCTGCGGGTTGGGAGGTACTGCTGGGCTTTCAAGAGGCTGTTAGGTATTAGCCCAGCTCTGTCAGCAGCAGCGACTAGGGAGATGGCTGTCATCATAGCCACACGTCCCACCAGGCCACTGAGCTGTCAGGGTGCTGCTTTGGCAGTAGAGTCTAGGAGGAACCTTTCCTCGCCTTCTCCTCCCTGCTGTACCCAGGACTTCTAAAATTATTTTTGGTTCTTCTGTTTAGTCCTCAAATGGTGTGAGTTTGGTAGTGTTTCCTGTGTAAGTAGGGATCTAAGGACCATCGCATGAATTCTGTTTTCTCAGAGTTTTGTTATGTCTCAGCTGTAGCACACTCACAGTTTCTGCAGGCTTTGGTGGTATCACTTATTTCTGTTTGTATAGAGAGCACTTTATATGAGCATCTCCCAGAGGAACCAGTACTTCTGTACAAATCCTGCTATTTGTCATTCCATCCTTTTTTATTTTTTTCCCCCTAAGTCCTGTTCTCTTGAGTGCACTTTTGTAAACACAGCCCTTTTCTGTAGGGCACCTTCCCTCTGTTGCTTCCTGACCTTTTTAAAACACCTGGCAGCTGCTGAGCACCCTAGAGCACCATTTCACTGTTTGGCCGAGCTGATTTCACAGCGCATCGCTGTTGAAAGGGGGAGGTCCCCCGCTCATCTCCCCACTGGTGCACTGCCACCCCATCCATAGCACTGCTGCCAGTATCTAATTGCAAGGTAATCCAAGTGAAGGGTCTGACCTGCCAGATACGGGTTGTCTGTAGTGGGTTGAATGCAGTTCCTGGGGATGGACGAGTGCCAGAGGCAGCTCCAAGTAGGAGCCCGTGGCTCGGAGCGCTGAGGGACTGGGGCCCCCTTCCCAGCACTGGATGGGCTGTTGGGGTGTGCTGGTTGTGCTCCCATCTGACACAAGCTGCCACAGAAATTTCTGCAGTGAGTTTAAAACCTTCAAGGATGTGGAAGTGCCTATTTATTAAGGATGTTTGTTAGGGAATTCTTTTTCCTCAGACTTTTAACTCCTGTGTCTTTTGTAATCAATAAAATGCGTAAACACTGTTGGTTAGTACAGTCTGGTTTGACAACATCTTCACAGACGGGTGGGTGCACTTTCTCCAGTTTGAATCCATAATTAACCTTCAGGAGACCAATTTCGGGGTTGGCTCTTTCAAACTCCTACGTACACACAGGTGTAAGGCAACAAAAAGAAGAGAAGCTCCTACTTCCGAGAAACTTCAGTTTCACATGTGAAATTCTTTTGAAGAGAGGGAACAGAAATAGAATGGATGGAGTTGAGGAACTGTGATTATGGCAATTACTGCCATTCAAACAGGAGAAAGGCTAATCTGTCTTTTATTTAAAATGGGGAGGATCGTCTTTTAGATGCTCTGAATTTTTCAACTTTTGCCTTGATATTTTCTTTTCTTTGCCCTGTCCTTCAACTGCATCAAGAAAGAAATAAAACCTGTGCAGTTCTGCAGAAAGTTTCCAGTCTGCTCGGCTCTGCTGTAAAGTGATGTAATCCTGACAGTTAATGAGCGTTAGCCTAGAAATATCATCCTCTCAGGTATTCCTGAGAACGTCTTTGGAAATCAGCAGGTTCTGGATTCTGTCATGGTGCATGTGCAGTGCATTGACCTTTATGAAGCCATTGATTTGGGGTTTTCACAGGGAAGTGGAAAGATAACAAAAATAGCAGTGAAGATACTGGTTAATGGGAGTTTATGCTTGTGTGTCATGGGATGCCTTAGCAGAATGGTTAGTGTTTATGGAGATACAGCTTGGTGTGCTGACTGCGGAAAACATCTGCCACGTAGGTGGTGACTCTAGGGAAGCAGCGCCTGACTTAGGTGTGAAGTTTTGTCATGCAGGAGAGTGAGGGTTTGGATTTGCTTCCTTTTTTTTTTAATTTCTAATGAGAAAGAGTTCTAGTGGTCTCAACATCAACTCTGAAACAGAAATCACTAAGATAGCAGGTTAAGGTCTTAGAATTATTTCTGCTCATCACCCTTCGGAAGCAGGCACTGTAAATTGCATGCTTCATAGCATGTGTTTTGGATGCCGTTTGAAAGGGAACTTCAGCTGTCTTTCGTGTTAACATCTGGGCTAGTTCATGCAAGGTTTCTGTGGGTCTCTGCCCTTGGTGAAGTTACTCACAGGGGAGCTGGTCTTGTGTTTCCCTCTGCCTGGAGCAGCGCTGCCTTGTAGTGATGACTCTGAAACCTTCTCAAATAGGTGGAACTTCTGTGCTTGGGTGGATCCTCCGCTGTAGGTAGGTTAGCCGAGTCCGCCCAGAGATGGCATCTCTGGCCTCTCTGTCTGGTGTGTGTTTTGGGGGGGAATATCTGACCTAAGTGGAGAGTCCCTGTGCTACATTTTGATTTTTAAAATGCTTTTTCAACATTGCTGATTTGAATAAAATTCTGGAGGTGGTGGCATTGAAGTGTTCCCCTCAGAGTCCTGCCTGTCACAGAAGGGGTACCACAGGCGCACTTTGAATCAGGTAAAGGAGCTGGTCTGTGAACGCTGTCCTTGGTCATACCTCCTGTGTCATTTGGATACCTGGTCAATGTTTCTCCTCTTTCTGTGAGATATTTCACCACAAATCTCAAGGTATTTCACTTTGTTAATGTTTACATGAGACTATAGTAACATTTTATAGCATGTCATGCCCTTCTTGCTGTGACCAGCACCTCTTCACTGCTCCCAAGAGCAATCCTGCAGTTCGTGCAAAGGGGAGGCAAGTTGTACTGCCCTTGTGGACAAAATACATGTTTTTATTATGTGTGGTGCTGTGCGTTCCTTCCACACGTCACCTTGGCTCACTGCCTGCAGGCTGGAGAGACGTCCTGGCTGGCCAGGAACTCGAACAGCAGACTCTCAAGTCAGCTGTGAGGAAGGCATGACTAGATGAAGGAAGAATCATGACAGTTACTGTCTAAAATCGGTTTACTTTGAGGCTGAACATTCTCTATTTAACAAACTAGTTCAGAAGCTCAGGAAGGGCGACTTGTCAGTTTGGGTGGGTTGGAGGTTGGTTTTGGACATTACAGAGGGAGATAACGAGTTTCGACTGCAGTTTTTTGGCTAGAGATTGCACTGAGAGTTCTTTTTCTTCTCCCCTTTTTTTTTCCTTCTAGCTTTGGTTTAGAAACACGTGTAAGCAGAATATATGTAATTTTGGCTGAGTGTCAAAGCAGTTACAGCTCTTTTCAAGCTCTGTCGCTATGAAATATTTATCAGTTCTGCTTCCATCAGAGCAAACTTCAAGCTTATCCAACCAGTGGGAAAAGATGCAAAAAGTCTCTCTTCCAGAACTCTGACAGTTTGGGCACTAATAGTATGTTCACAGTCACAGTGTAAGGGTGTCTCCAGGTGCCGTTGGGCTTGCAGTCCACTTCCCAACAGCTTTTTGTGTGCAGGCTTTGCAGCTTGCTGCTGTGTCTGCTGCTCTGAACAAAGCTGGTAGCAGCAATTCTCTCCTACTCACGTGCTTTGCTGGAGGCCTTCAGGTGCATCTCTTCCACCTAAGAAGAGCGAAGGTCTCTTGTGGTGGGTTCTTACCTGCTGGCGTGATGAGAAGGCAACTGTCATGCCTCGGGGAAAGGTAGTGTCTAGATACTAGCTCTCTGGTAGTTGTGGCCACCAGTTGCCTTTCAGGTTTTTTTGCCCTGGGGAGAATCGTGCATGGCCTGGAGTCTATAGGGCTTTACAGTGTGGCAGTGGGTGCAGTGTGCCTGGCTGCAGGAGGTACGGTTCTGTCCAAGGGCCTCCTCACTGCACTGTTCCTGCACGGAATAGTGTGCACAGTGCACTGTGTGTCTGGCCAGAGCAGCAGGGCTGGTGCTGCAGCAGAAGACTGGGTGTCACCGAGGTGGGGACCAGCTTTGTGACAGTTGTGAGGCTTGGACTGGAAACTGGATGATATCACCATGACAGAGGTTCTGAGCAGTAGCGACTAGAATTTGTGGTGAGGGGTTTGTTTGCTGGAAATAACCATTTCATTAGAACATTTCATCACAGAGCTTCAGAACGGAACTGTTGATTTAATGTGATTTTGCTGCAGTTTAAATAAACATGACTTTTTTGTTAACAGCGTGCGGTGCTCAGCTGCAGCATAAATGCAGTAGTTATTATGTTTATATTAAAGCTTCAGTTCTTCCGTTTTCTCACATGTCTTTTATTAATAATCCGGAGATTGTGTATAGCTTCTGTGCATGTGGCTTGAAACATTTTCAGCTCATGCATAAAAACTGATCTAAAAAAGCAGGCTCTAATAAAAGGCAGGATAAGGACACTCCACTGCCATGCAATTATTCATACCAATTATAGACACCCGATTTGCACCACAAATACTGCATGCACCGTGGGTATGGTGAGGGGCTCGGCAAAGTGCCAGGAACGGCTCTAATAAACTGGGTCATCTCTTACCAGAACGTTGTTATTACACTTGAGAGGTCAGGGGATAAGCAGGGTTTAACTCTGCGCTCAGCAGAAGTGCTGATTCAATTTGCTCACAAGGAATGTTTCTCGTTTGGAGCCGATGGTCTGCTTGCTGCTGGAGGAAGCTGCGCTCCGCTTTTCAAACTGCGGACAACAGGGCTGGGAAATGTGAAGAGCTCAGCAAACGGTTAATGCTGCCGAGGGTAAAGCCGAGCCTCGAATCAGCAAGCAGGGGATCTGAAGAGAGGAAATGAGAGTTGTATTCATAAGAGTTGTTAGAATGAAGTAAAAATAAGGACTGAATTACTGGCTTGTCTTCAACTATGGAAAGTCTTGCCCTAAATATGAAGCTTTTCAATATTATCTTTTGATGCTTTTTTCCTATGCTAACTGATGCATAGCCATGAATATTATGATATTTATAGGACTGTGAGTTTTTCCTCGTTTCCTCAGTTCCTCTGATGATCCTAAGCATGAGAGCATTGTTAACTGAATTGATAGAGGTGTAGTTATATGTTCAGTGTAGATTTCTACCCTTTAACCTTTGTCTAGGGGACAATGCTGTAATTGAACATGGTGACCTGGTGCCCTTTTAGCAACTTCTTGGTGAATCAGAGCTCTTAAATGTCGAATCTTTCTTTCGGGGCTCGGGTAAATTTTCAAGTCCAGAAACCTGACAAATTCTGTCTTTCAATGCTGTCAGGACCCACCAGCTGTATCACAGTCATCACTTAATGCTGCCAGAATGGTCCTGTCCGAAGACAGCGCTTTCAGCCTCTCCAGGGCTCAATTCCCACCTGCTTGGCTATGTTCAATAGGTTACTCAGTGCCCATCGTGGGCGGAAAAAAATGGCAAAAATGAGTTGCAGACTCCAAAGTAGAAAAATTGAAGTGCGATGAGAGCCCTAAGGGGAGAATACGCCGAGTTTGCCAGGGCAGGTTGAGCCGGGTGTCTCAGGGGCTGCTTCCCTCAGCCTTTTTTTTTTTTCCCCCCTTTCCTTTTCCACAGTAAGGGGAAGAAAAGGTTCCTTTGGGAATGTAGCTACAGAAGAGTTCCCGTAACTTTAAAACATCTGCTTGGATCTAAACTGTTGAGACTGACTTGACAGCCCTGGTCTTGTAGCAAAATTAGAGGAATTGTGAGTTGAAAGTCATTGAATAGTGATTTATCTAGTAGAGGTTTTATTAAAACATCTGTAGCAGATCATCAGAACTTACACACACCCGCCTAAAATGGAGCAGATAGGACACTGCTTTTTTGAGTGAAATTTCCAGAGCAGGAGGTTTTGCTAAACATTGCTTTCTCCACGGAAAGTCCTTGTGCTTGGTACGTAAAAGGTGAGCAGCCTCTGCACCCTTCCTGCAGTACCATCCCTTTGATAACCCTCTCTGTAACCGGTTACTGTGTCTTTTGTCTAAGGACGAGTCCTTTTACGTGTCATAAATGTAAAGCTTCTCCATCAGTGAGTATCCTTGCCCTGTGTTCTCCCGGTAGAAAGAGTATTTCTGTAGGTACCTGGAAAATCACGTGGCAAGCAGAAATCTGAACTTTCTCCATCATCAGCTTGGCCTTTAAAGCAAACTGGGTGAGAGATCACCACACTAACGGAGGTGCTCCCTTACCTCTGCAGTAACGAAGCAAATTTCCTTTTGCTTCTCTCATTTCACCCCTCTGCTCCTGAGAAGGGAGCATTTCCATAGCATGTTCCAGGGGATTTCTTTAAGCCGGGCACATGAAATACGATGAAATTTTGTATTTTATTCTCCTGATAGGTGCAGATGGCAGTACGCTCTATGAGCAGTGGGTTGTTGCAGCAGTGTGGTCAGCATGAACTCTCCAGAACCAGCAGTGAATGTTATTTATTTATGTTTAGGAAACACTCAGTGTATTTTAGGAGGTGAAGTTGCCCTGAGCATTCAGGAAAGCAGCTTGGGCCAGAGTGATTTGTTTCTCCTTGTAGTTTGAGTGTTGCTGTCATGCACCTTTCGGCCTTCCCTTTCCTCAGCGCGTGGCTGCTGCTCCCCAGTGTAGAGCAGGAGCTCCTCCCATCACTTCCAGAAGTTACAAGAGCTATAAAAGAAGATCTTGCTGCAGCAGTTCAGCAGATAACTCTACTTTTGTTTTTGAAGATGCCTTGTAAGTAGGAGAAGCTCAGGCTGGGCGTACAGGGAAAACTGGCATCTGCTAAGGGTGAATGGGCAGCAGGACTTAGCTTTGCTCAGTGAGAAGCTGGTGAGGTGAAGTCCACGTACGGCACTTTGCTGCTTATCCTAGAGCAGCCTCGAAGCGTGCCAGCTGGACTCCTGTCAGACAAGCACAGACCGCAGCGTGCATCAGGGAGCACGGCTCGTGTGCTCGTAGGCACGTGGGCCCAGAGGAGAGCTGCTCCAGGCAGTGTTTGTGGCATGACCGCGGCTCCCCACACCTCCCACCTCACTCTGCAGGCAGGCAGGGTGGAAACAGCTTCTCTAATTCTGTACTTGAGTGTGTGAAGCAATAGCCAAGAAAAAACCTGAGCGCCTGGAGCAGTTAATGGACTGTATTGGAATATAACCAGTACTTATTTTTTTACTGGACCATCTGGGAGTATTTCAAGGAGAGGTTTTGATACCACTATTTTATATTCATTATTCATTAAGGAGACTCCAGTGCTTCTAACATTTTGAAAAACAGGGATTATTAAAAGAAGAAAATTGCAAGGATTACCCTATTCTGAAGACTAAAAAAAATTAAAATGGGTAACTGCACAAGATTGTCAAAGTATTCTAATTCTGCAGAACTACGTGCTCCTGATAGCAGGATAAATGACAAACATGGGTTGATATAAAGAAACTGTGGAATTTAGTTACAATTCTGGGCTAGAAGCTTTCAGTGAAGCTTGTAAGTTGTACTGGCGGATGATACTGCGTGCCGGCAGCAGCTGGAGGAGTGGTAGGATGTCTAGGATTTGGTTTTCAGTGCTACTCCTTTTATCAGTAATCCACTATCAGGTATTTTGATAAATGTACACAAAGAGTGAGGGAACTCACAAATAAACAGTGGAACTAATTTAAACTCTGAAGCTTACCGAATAAACAGTCAAGTATTCCCTTCAGGAACTCAGAATTCTTTGAATTATGCATGTGTTGTAGTTTGCAGTAAGATAAAAGAACTTTAGGTGGGGGAGGGCGAGAAACTTGAAAAGCCTTAAGGAATAATTTGCATAAATTGGGTGGAGAGAGTAAACAGCACAAGGGGAAAACAGTTATTTTCAGTAAGGCCTTATAGAATGAGATAAAACACGTTAAAAAAAACCCAACCAGGTGGAGTTGAAACAAAGCTGAAGTGCTTTAAACTTGCCTTAGTGCTGCCACTGCCTTTAAAGCAAATCCCAGGGAACTCTGCACTGCCCTGGATAAAAAAACAAACTTAAAAACCCCCAGAAATTCTTAAGGGAGAGTTAAAAGAGAAGCAAAGCCATGGAGACAGTGTAACATGTGTCTTACTGTATGCAAGACCTCTGGCAATTAAATGAAGAGCATAAGCAGATTTTTTTTTTTTAAGTCTAACAGTATTTTTTTTTATCTTACAGTTACAGGACCGCACACAATTTAGTGACCGAGACTTAGCTACCCTAAAGAAATACTGGGACAATGGCATGACCAGCCTGGGCTCAGTCTGCAGAGAGAAAATTGAAGCTGTGGCTGCAGAATTAAATGTTGACTGTGAAATAGTGCGGGTAAGAAATCTAGAGTCTTCCCTTATCTTGTTGCAGAAGCAAAAATAGGGCAGATGAAAGCATTTAAAAATTTCATGAGGAAGCTTGAAATAGATTTTTGCATATTACATAATGAATGACCATGTTGGGAAGTGCTCTCTTGCTCTTTTTGCAGTCTATATATAGACAAAAGCCCTCAGGTAAGAGTCTTATTGATCAGCAGCAGAAGCAGCTCTTTGACATTCTCTTTAGACTTGAGCAGGATTTTAAGTGTTACATTTTTTAGGAATATCCTAGAAGACTGGAAGGTGCTTGCTATACTGATATTAAGATGCAAAAAGAAAAAAAAAAGCCTTCCTAAAGATACAGGGAAAATATTTCTCGTTAATGCTTATAGGAAAAGAAATCATTGTAACCATAAGAAAGAAAATGCTCAAAACCAGGAAAAAAATATTTTACAAGACTCTCTTGAATCCAGGATGAGGTTTGAAGAATTCTGGGTCAGTTCAGCTGGATGGTCCCTACAGGTGTTGCTGAGGAGGCTTTAGAAAGTACAGGTTTGGTGTGGATAACCTGATTCCATATCGTCTCTTCCAGGGGCTGGGAAGCTGGTACAGCAGCAGCTGTTGCCGCTGTGTTCCCAGTTACCAGACACACATCCACACTCTCAGCTGCAGGTGTCTCATTCGCTCAGTGTTCCCTCCTTCACAAAGTAGTCCCACTGTCTTTGCAGTCAGTACAAAAACATAATTAGACTCTTCCTTTTCCTCATCATAGGCATGACAGTTGTGACTGGTACTTTCAGCCTTCATCCTCTTTTTCCACCTTGCTCTTAAATTTCTGACATTGCTTGAAAAGCGGAGCCCTTCTTTGAACCTCTGCTTCTGAGGAGATCTCTCTTGGGTTGGCATATCAGAAAGATGCCACAGCTACTTTCAGTATCCAAACCTAATCTAGTAATTTACTCGCTTGTTTTCCTGAGCACGTGTGAACTCTAAAAAAATAAGTTGTGCTTCTGCAGTCTGAAGAGAGTTACTCTTTTCTCTGTAGAAAACAAAGCTGCTCCACATTTCCCAAGCTCTTCAGTTTCCTTTCTGAAAGGTGAAGCTGTTTCCAGTGACAGCATCTCCCATGGACTTCTGGGTATGAAATACCTTGTTCACAGGACAGTAAGGCTGACACCCCTGCTCTACCTCCTGTACTTTGTTCCCTTAAGGACCTCCGTATTGGCTCACACAGGAGGACACGTCCTTCAATACCACCTCCTTGAGTGCTGCTGTCTTCAGGACAGATGTACCAGGTTCTGACCAGCTCCATACGACTCTCTGGCATACCCTGTGTTAGAACATGCACGCACCAATGAACAAAGAGATTTCTTTCCTTCACAGGGACTGGTGGTGTTACCCGTATCTGTCCTGCCTCTGCATGGCAGACTTGAGAATTGTAGCAAGAATTAGGTGGGGGTCGGTCCTGCATTGTGCTGCACAGTTCTTCTGCTTTGTAAGGGCTGAATTATCACTGCAGGACGTGTTTGATCTTCAGCGCTTCCCGTTGTCCTTTCTGTAAGGCACATTGTGGCTGTCCCAGCTGCGGGACAGGTATTTTCCATCATGTGCTCCGGAAGATCTGTCCTACATTTGTTCTGGGATCTGTACAGGCACAGCGTCTTGTGCCTGTCTCCTCACCTACTAAGCTGCACTTTCCTCAGCAGGGAGTGGTCAGGAGGTGAGCCTGTGGCAGTGGCTTGTGCTCCAGAGGAGTCAGGACACAGCAGGGACTCAGTCACGCCTGAGTGAACCACAGCGCCTCTACCCTGTGCTGCATGCTTGGCCAGGAAGAGTTATATAAATTATATAAACAAATAAACACATATAACTGTAAAGTATTCATATATAAATATCATAACACTTGTTTTAATTCAGTTAAATACAGGGCCCCATTTTTCCCTTTCAGTAGCTTTTTTTGAGGGAAATTCATTATGTGTTCAGATAAATGTTGCTTTTCCAGAAGTACAAATAATTGATCCTTGGCTGGCTTGAGGGATCTCCGGTACAAAGAAGTATCAAATCTGTTTTCCGGTACCAGGAAGGATGCTGTTTGCCTCTAGGCACAGCTCCCCTGGATTTGGTCTTTTAGGGCCGAACAGGGGGTTTATGTCCCATAGGTTTGGTACTGCCTGCCCAGAGCCTGCTGCTTGTGCCTCACATCATGCCCATTCGCACTCTCAGATGTCTGTCATGTGTTCTCAAGACACCAAAA
>NW_010400838.1:31823-34859 GCF_000710305.1 Buceros rhinoceros silvestris | reverse complement strand
ATGTTTAAATATGTGAACTCTGGCCAACACTTCATTAAACTGACAGTATTTTTTTTACATTATAATTATTGCTGATTGTGTTTGTTTGGGGGGTTGCAGTTACTTACACACTTTTGTTTATATTTCTCTTGACTAATTTTACTCATTCATACTAAAAGAGTATCTGAAAGCAGAACAGTCTTGGCAGTGAGATGTTAGATATTTAGGAAAGACAGATGACAGCTCTGAAGCTCCTCAGAAATATATGGGGAATGTAAGAAAAACGCAGACAATTTTTAATTTTTTTTTATTAATAGAACGTAAAGCTTTTGTACATAAGAGGTCAAAAGCTTCTCCTAGGGACCCACCACAGGCTCAAGACACCTCCTCATCTTTCCCAGCAGCTCATCAGATAAAATCTAGCTTATTGAAGGTAGTGCTTCAGTCGGAACTTAGCAGCAAAACCAGGTGGTTGCAACAGGAAAGCCCCGGTGCTTCCCCAGCGGACCGATGGCCCTTCTTGCTGGGGGTTCATTGGTAGCTGGGGGTTCATTAAACTGGTTTCCTAGATGGAAATACTGGTCTGCTTGTACACGCATCATTGTACTGCTCCGGAATATTCACTGTTAAATGTAGCACACATGATATGGAACCTTTTTAGTTCCCTTTCCCGTTTTAATTTGAGACACTATAAAAGTATGTTCATCTTTTATGACATTCAGTATGGGAATGAAAAATTTTATGCTGTGAAAGATATGTAAAAGGACAAGATCTATCTTTCCCAAGGGCCTCTATTTTTTGCTGTATTTTTTTAGTAAAAAGGAAGCAGATTCACTTCTAAATGTTATAGCTGTTAGCACAATTTATTACCATCATAAGATTATGAGAAAATTTAAAGAACAGCAATACACTGTTTGGGGAAAAAAAAGACATAGGTCTGGAGCGCTCATGTAGAATGTTTTCTTTTATTTCTCCCAGACTGTGTGTAATGCACATTAATACCAAGGTAGCTCTCTGTGTACCTGTTTTGTGTTCTTCAGAGAGGAAAATCAGCAAGCCTGGAAAGCAAGTATCACCCAACAAAAATGATTTGACAAAAATAGCGTTAAGCCTGTCATCTCTTAGCTAGTTAAAGAGATTCAGCTTAAAAAAAAAGATTATTTTTTCAAGGCTGGCACAGCATGAAACGATCTTTAATAGTCAGGACTGCTGCTGTTAATGTTTCTTAACTTTTTTGTTCGATAATTGAGATATAAACCAATTTTGCTAAAATTTTTCACGCTGTATGTCAGAACTCACTTAAAGAAAGTGTGGTGGGGAAGAGGAGCAGCGCAAGTATTTCTGAAATACCATGCTCAGTGTGGTGCAGAAGCTACTAACAACTGTGCTGTGCGTACACGGTCACCGCAGTGCTCAAGCACATGCTCTATGGTCACCGCAGTGCTCAAGCATGTGCTCTATGGTGACAGCTTACATGGCCAGACTCCACCCTTGGCCCTGCCAGGCCAGCCTGTGGTCAGCTCCTGGGACCATGAGGATGGTCCCACTGGTGCTGTCAGTGCTGCTCCTGTTTACTGTAGTTTAGATGGCATGAAAGGGGGAGGAGAGCCAGGGCAAGAAGACTGGAAGGGAACTGTTGGCAAAGAAATGGATTCCTGGCTCTGCGAAGGGTGTTTGGATGCCAGTGGAGAACTGACTTGGATGGAACAAAATGTCTGGAGTACAAGAGCTGCTAAGCAGATGTCACAAGCCGGAGTAAGGCAAGGGAAGGAAGAGGGTTACAAGGGGAAGAGTTACAGACAGTTCTTATATTCCATGTGGAGTCCGTAATAATCTTTAGTGTAGACTTTTCTTTCTCAGAGAAAGCAATTTTATTAATAGTTTTAGATCCACAGATCCCCTTAGAGAATTTTGAATGTGATTTTTGAAACTCGGTTTTGAACTCAAAGCATCCACACCCAGCCAGTCATGAAGGGGTTTCCAGGTTCCTTGCTCCTGTTTCATCTCCCAGCACTGTTTTCGGTGTGCTCTTACATACCTCACTGCAAGCAGTGTTTCTTAAAGGCTTGTCTTCCACCCAGAGAGGACTGAAGGATGATACTGCTCTGATTTCACTTCTGCCAAGTTATGTTCTGTCATCAAAGTGGTGTGATGTAGATAGAGCTCTCACCTTGGACGGTTTCTTCTGTGCTGTAGGAAATCCTAGAATGAGTGGGCGCTGGGGACATTGGAGGCTGCAGAGTGAGAAATGGTAAATTCATTCAATAATTTACGTGGGGAGAGACCTAACAAGGTCACCTAGTCCTACTCCTTATTTAGAGCAGGGTTGACTTCAGAGTCAGCTCAGGTTTCTCAGCGTGTTGTCCAGTAAAATGCTGAGTACCTACCTTCCACTCTGGAGGTGCTGCGACTCCTATGGACAGACTGTTGCGGTGCCTCACTGTAAAGCATTGCTTTTTCTGTTTTCTTCATCCCAGTCAGCGCTTCCCTTGCTGCGACTTGCGACTGTTGCTTCTTTTCCTTTTGCTGTAGCCCTTCCCTTTTCCCCTGTGTTGGAGGACTGAGCCTGGACACAGTACTCCAGGAAGCAGCCTCATGGGGGTCAAATAGTGGGGAGTTATCACCTCCCTCGAATCGCTGGCCGCACTCTTGTTCCTGTAGTACCGATGTGCTAATTTTGCCTGGTTGTGGGTATGTTGCTTTTGCTATAGTTTCTGATATCATTCATGTTTATTTCTCTTACAAGACTTGGATTGGGAATCGAAGACGGAAATACCGTTTAATGGGGATTGAGGTCCCACCCCCTAGAGGAGGCCCTGCTGATTTCTCTGATCAGTCTGAATTTGTTTCTAAATCAGCGCTTAATCCAGGAGAGGAAACTGCTACTGAAGTGGGGGATGATAATGATAGGAATGATGAAGTATCAATCTGCTTATCTGAAGGAAGCTCACAAGGTATTTGAAAATGCAGTTACTCCTGTGCATATGTTTTTAATCTTGTGCAGTGTGCATGCTTTGGATTCTCTGTTGTACACATTCAAAAACGTCTGAAAGAGTG
>NW_010400838.1:15369-31718 GCF_000710305.1 Buceros rhinoceros silvestris | reverse complement strand
TGTCTAACAGACCCGAGGTACCTACCTCGGCTGTACTGAAGGTACGGTTTGGTCTCTTCTACCTCTCTCTATGAATTTTGTTGGGTTTGGTACCACAGAGCATGCAGAAATCTTTTCTCCTTAGACCTCTGCTTGTGCCAGGTTCATCCAAAGTTAAATGACAAGCTCACGATTCACTGGTGCATCTGCGAGATGGACAGACAGTACCAATGTTTGAGTCCTGCCTCCCTGGGAAGCCAGGGTTAAAAACTGCTGTTAGCCGGCTGGTTTTGCGAGCCAGCTTCAATACCTGTTCCTGTACACCCCAATCACACCAACAGCTCTCAGCTAAAGAAGCACTGATGCGTGCGAACCTGCTCGCTGGGAGCTGACTAGAGCCGAGGACGTGCAGTTCTCCTGGTATTAAACTCACGCTGATGAGACGCGTTCAGAAGATACATTAGCTCCCACCTGGTGTTGAACTAAGAGAGCTTTGCGGTCTGTCAGAGCCTAGCAGAGCTTCTGCCATTGTGCCGTCTGTGCTGCCTGTCTCTGACAAGCAAATACAACCCAGCAGGGAAGATCGAAGTCAGTAGCTGGGGACTGCTCCGAGACCATCTGAACTGCCCATATGGGCAGCGCTGCGTTCTCAGGAAATTGCAGGGTCTTGAGTGATAAGTGTCTCAGACTGAATTCCCTTCTACTCCACCTGCCCGAACTGCCCGCCCACGTGAAATCGATCTCTCCCTTTCCCTCTTGTCCATTAGCGCTCTGGGCCTAGGGCAGATGAACTGCTGCTCAGCACATTCTCTGCCTTCACCAGCTCGACTAATTGCTCCCAGTGCTTCTGATTAGGAAAGATCAATAAAGCCTTTGCTCTCTAAACGGAAAGAAAGGCTGATCGAGTGCATGCTGCTGCAGCTTAATATGCCAGCCGTGATCTCGTCATTTTGTCTGAACAATTTAAAGGAAAGAACTAGAAAAATGGAGAACTGCTGGGAATGAATTTGTGATGGCCTTGTCATATTCTGCCGTAAAGAGAATAGATGATAAAGAAATGGGTCAAGTGATTGGAAGCCAAGTGAGATGCAGAATCTAAGAGTCCTTGATTTGCCTGCGGTGTGGAAGGGGCTGATTTAGTCAGATCTGCCTGAAAGAAAATAGTGTCAAGGGAAGAGTCTGAATTCTCTCTGCAGCTTGAAGTGAGGAATAACACGTTTATTGAACAAGGCTTTCATAAAACAAGATGAGGCTGTACTGTTAGAGCTTAAGGAAGTGCAAGGAAACTGTAGGATTTCCACAGCCCCAGGAATCCCACTTTCATTCCTTTATTCTCCCTCAAGAACTGTTTCTAGTCATTTCTCTGTTCAAAGGAGTAGATTTCACTGCTGCAGCTCAGCTTATTTTGAACTTGCTGGAAAATATTTCCACCAATAATCGTTTGTGTTACTCAGTCACAGATACATGATTGTTTTAACCTTTGAGAACTGTGACTCTGGGTCCTAATTTATAAAAACCCCAAAACTAGAACAACAAAAAGCCACTTTCAAAGACAGCAAAAAGATATTTTTAGTCATCTAATTGGAGTGAAAGTGTTGATGGCACTTGCTTTTAACATGGAGTATGGGGTTTGTTTTTATGAAAAAGGTGTACTCTGATGCAAAATTAAGCATTAAAGTTCTCGTAACACCTTCCCTTTTTAACTGTATGCTAATCGAATCCATACTTTGGGTAAATGAACACAGCTCTGCAGAGGCCGTTATAGCTGTGCCAGTTTATATGAGCTGAGGATGCATATTTAAAGAGTTGGGAGTGCTGTAGGGAGTTGCTTCAGTTGGCTGCTGAATCCAAGTGGTTACTATCAGGGCTAACGAGTGGCTGGTGCTTTATTCGGTGTCAGAGTCCCTGAGGTGCATGGTCAGTGACCTTCATTCCTCCAAGGGTGACAGTGGGGTTGTGTGTTGCTCCCTGGTTTACAGTTCTCCCATCTGAACCCGTTTGCTTTTGCTGCCAGCATAAATTTTCCTCTGAAGTTGTGACCACTGGCAGATTAAATCTGTTTGAAATAACTTCAAATAAAATTTGCTCAGTTTAGAGATATTTAACTAGAGAGAAGTTATTGAAATGATTAACTGTGTCTATGTGGTCTGGCCTAAATATTATCCCATCTTTGCAAGTGTTGGTAAATCCTGTTTCCCCTGTGACTGTGTGGAATTCTCATCATTATCTGCCCCCTTTCAGTACCCCACGGGGACGCTTGCTGCCCATTCTCTCACCACACCTCTTGTCCTCTTCAGCTGTGATAGCTGGGCTGCTGGAAGGCGAGCTCTGCCCTTCACAGCGCCCTGCGATTTCAGTTTAAGGGTCGTATTTCCAATTAACAGCCTAGCTGTTAATGGTACCGTTGAAGCTTTTTATCATAGCTGTCTTGCCTCTGGGTTTTATTTCCTGGTTTGCTGTTTCTATCAACCATTTTCTACTTAACAGTATTTCAATGTGGAGAATTAAAATAAATCTGAGAAACGTGCTTAGCCATAGGGATGAATAGGCTTATCATTCGTGGGTTTTTCACCCTGGCCATAGCTGGGGCTAATCTGGAATCACGAGACTCATCTAGAGCTTGTGGCTGAGATTTAAGATTAACATTTGCTCTGTTTTCAGGTGTGTTCTTCACTTATACATAAGAGAGCTGCTTAGGTTCAGTAGGAATAAACATTTGCCATACAAGAATGAGATAATCTGCTTGGTCAGGTTTTGATTCAAAACTAATTGGTGTCTGCAAGGAGGAGGTGGGATTCTGATATGTGCTCTATTTCAGGATTTTTCATGCAGTAATTTATTTTAATTTAAAGAAGAAAAAAGCTCTGTGGACCTCTGATGTGAAACTGTTCATCACTTATGAATATTCCAACCCGAACCTTAAAATATGAAGGTTTTGATATGTGGCAGGAGAGTAACTGATAGTTTTCCTGTGGTTTCAGGTAGCAGTTGGCATGACGTGGGCCTGAAATGCTTGTGATATGATGCCATTTTTGTAAGATATACAGTCTTTTTTATGAATAGACGTTAATAATATGACTTGGCTTTTGTATCTAGCAGATGTGACATATTTAGTGGTAAAGACTATTAATGTTCCTTCAGCATAAAATTTGAATGGAATCTGAACACCTTATTTATTTCTGCAGAAGAGACAAATGAAGCTCTTCAGAATGAAGAAATGGGTCACAAAGACGATGACCACAATCCAGTATCTGCTGACAACGTGGTATGTACACCTTTCCTTTTCCACTAGTGGGACCTCCTTAATCCTAACGGTGAGGCTGTTGTCCAACAGTAGTGTTCTTCACTAGGTAAAAACCTCAGTCAAGTGTGCGAAGAGTCCTTCCCAACTGGCTGAGCACTAAAAGGAAGTGAACTAAAACAGAGAGCGATGCCCATGCAGTAGATGGAACTCTATGGCTATTTCTGTATTGTAACAATCCAGTGTCGTTGTTATGGAGCACAAAGCACAATGCTTGGGGAGTCCTCTATAAGTACAGTAAACCAGGAAGAATAAAAAACTCAGAGTAGTAATTGAAAATGGTTTTCTGTAGCTTTAAGTCCTGTATCTCTAGTGCTTCCTCTCCATAGTCAGCCTTGAATATGTGAGATCAGAACTGGTCCCTCGCATCCCCTTGACAGGGCATTGTTCAGGTGTTTCATGTTATCTCACTTGTATTCACACTGAGTCAAACTCGGTTGTTCTTGCTGGGTTTAACTGACTGCAGTGCGACAAGGAAGGAAAGACAGAGGGAGGAGCCATGGCCAATAATGCCTGATATCCCTGTTGTTCAGCCTTCCTTCTCGCAAAGGAGAGCAAAGGGGAGGAGGAAAGGAGAGAAGACCCCAGTGATAGGGGAATTCTTACCTTAGAAGTTATCTGCAAGGGAACAGCGATGGTTCCAGTTCCCTACTGTGCTCTTCTTGCAGTCAGAGTAAACGACAGCAGCTCAGGACATGACAAGAACATCTGTGTTACGTTCATCACACAGAACCTGGGGCGGGGAAGGGAGCCGGGCAGTCCCATCCCTCTGGACATACATATGGAGGAGAGAACATTCTCTTTCTTTTGTTGATACATGATTATCTTTTGTGTAAGCTGAAATCCCACCGCTGTGTCTTCTGTGGTTGCTTGAATAGAAACAGCTGCCTTTTTCCTTTCTGTTTGCCTTACTGGCCTGCTGTGACCTTAGATAGGATCACTCTTGAGTTTACCACGGAGATGCAGAATGTAAAATGACAAAGCTAGAAGGTTTGCAGAGGTGATGTCCAAGAGACTCAGTTCTCCAGTCTACCTGAACTACAGTGTTATATAATTTGATATAATAAGAGGGGAAAAAAGAGTAGTTTTATCATAGTCTGTTCTGAAAACACTGTAACCAACTGTTTTAAATATATGCAGTTAAAATTGGACTAAGATACATTGGACTTCGGTAAGAGAGATGGTTTTCTCATTTGAAAGTCTAATCTGTTCTTTCCCCTCCTGTCTTAAAGTGTGTAATTATCAGAAAGACAGTGTGAATGTTTGGCATTTATTTAGAGACTCTTTCCTCAAGCTGAGTCAAAAAACAAAAATATTTGAATCACAGTGTTAGGCAGGGTATGCTATAGCAGCAGATCTTCGTGGCATTAAGCCTTCGAAATGTTATCACTTCAGCTGGGTTGTCAGACGCTGAAGCACAGAGAATGTGGTTTATCCTCCCTACCTTCAGTACATACTTGGGAGCCTGGTGGGTTCAGCTGGTGAGAGACTGTTAACCTCTCTCCAGGGATTTCTCCTGGGTCATTAGAAGGAAATTGCTGGGGACTGCTCTGCAAGCAGGGAGAAGACACACACATATGCTGCGGAGAATAAACCTTTTCCTGAATAACACCTCAAGAACCAACCAGTGAAGTGCATTGTGTCAGTGTGGGCCCTTGCCTACATAAATAAAAACAAAAAATCTCATAGGTGCACTAAAGATGTGTACGTTCGGAGTTTTCTCCTATTGAAATAACCTTTGAACGTCATTTTCTTACATCAGGTTTTCTGTTGGGAAGAAAAACCGAACATGCGGGTAGTTAATAATGTAAAAGTGAATCTTTTTGAACCTGAGGTACGACTGGAATGTATTTCTGAGTTCTCAGCAGCATTAAGCTTCAGTTGGATTCTTCCTGGCTCTGTGGCTGAGGTGCATGATTGCCATCTAATGGGGGCTACGTGATTCAGAATTACTCATGAGCGAGCAAAAGGTCCTGTTACCTGCATCCTTCTGTACCGGTTTGAGATGTGAGTTGTTGATTGTGTGTCTAATCTGGGTTTTTGGAGTTAACCTTTTCTTCTGTTTCAGAAAATAGAAATTATAGATGATGAAGAAAGTGATATGATAAGTAATTCTGAAGTGGATCAAATGAGTTCTCTTTTGGATTATAAGGTGAGTAATGAGGCTATGTGATGGTAAGCAGGACAGTCCACAGAATGTTCAGTCAGGTCTGTCTGTCAGGAGTTCAGCACAGGCCTGCGGGAGCCGGCGGTGCCTCTTCTTTCGCCATGGTACTGCACCTCATACCCTCAGTCGCATCTGCTCACCCCACTTACAGCCAGAGTACCCGTATTTCCACCCAGAGAGAGGCAGGAAATATCCGCTTTCCACAGAGCTGCACCATTGCTTTAGCTGTGGCCCTCTGCAGCGCCCACTACGTGTCCCAGACAAAGCATTTACTGAGCCTTTAAACCAGAACTCCCTTTCTGTGCACGAATTGTTTGCTGGAGAGCTGTGGCACACTTCTGCACGCAGCATGATGTGGCAGCTCTGGAAAGGGGCAGAACAGCCACAGTCCTCAAATAAAATGGGGGGATCTGAGAAGCCATTCTCGCAGCATAGTGCAGAGCGTGTCTGGAAGCAGTAGTGGTGGGAGGGGGGAAAAGCAGTGGCACAGCTGACAGCCGCTGTCTTCTGCCACATGGCAAAGGTTATACGTGTCTCACTGCTCCCCTAAGAGCTGCCACAGTTCTCTGTGCACTGAGCACGGTTTTACCCATGTAGCTGATTTTTTCCTTAGGAATCAGGTATGTTCTACCAGTGATAATCAATTACCAAAATAATAAATAGATCATCTTTCCAGAACAAAACCCGCTCCTTCGAGCAGTGTTTGCCTGGTGAGGGCAGTGGAGAATGAACATGGAGAGGGAATGACCTTTTCTTAATGCCACCTGTCACCGCAGCACAAGGCTGGTTGTGACAGCACGCCCTGCAGAACCCTGGCTGTTGGGTTGTTGTTTGACATCAGCGATTAGTCTGTGCTTTCTGCGTAAATCTGAATTCCTTCTCTGGGCAGGCAAAATCCGTCGCTAAATAGGCAACTTCCAAGTTCCCATCTGAAAGAAAAGCATTCAGCTAATTTTCCTCTGGCAGCCTCAAAAGTGCAGCCCAGATATTTCTCTCTTAGTCTCGGAGTTGTTTCCAAGCTGAGGCAGTATGACGAGCAGTGTTTTGACTGAAAAAATGTGAATTTGGGGGAAAATACTCAAAACAACCACCATTAGTAAAGGCTTGTTACAAACCCTCCAGTTCACCCCGTAGTCTCATGGTGCAACACTCAGCATGAATTACCTGTCCTCTCCTCATGGACTGGGCACCGCAGACCATTTCTGCGTGCGCGATGTTTCGTTATCCCTTATGGAGGACGCACGTTTGGTGCCACTACACAGACACCATTGGGAAAAACGTACCAGGACTCTGATCTCGAAAAGCCACCTGTTGGTTTAGGTTACGTGATCTTTGCAGAGGTCAATAACCAGGGAAAATTTATTTTAGCGCTACGCTGATAGATTCAGCGTTTGGATCTTGCGTATCAGTTTGTTGGTTTGAAGAATATTTGGAATAAACCGAAGTACTTCTCAAATCTGAATTTTTAATGAAGTTTTTCATTTTTATTTGCGGTGATTTGCAAGTGCAGTAACGTGTATTTATGCAAAGGTTGGGAAATGCCTTTTTCCCCACTTTATCCCCATTACTGATATTTGTCCATTTTGTAGCTATGTTCCTATTTATCCTGTAACCCGGGAGACCTTGGGGAGGTGGCCGAGCTGACACGTCAAACTCGGCTGCGCTCGGAGATTCTGTATTTTAATATCACCAGTGCTGCTTTAGAAGGGCTGTGTGAACTCTGGCCTAAGTCATGAACACTTCAGTGAGAGTCAGTAATTCTGATGTGCCTTGTCTGCAGGTCACACGGGGTGTCACATCCCTCTGAGGGATAACAAGGAGTGAAATGGCACATGCATCTGCAGGTTTAGTCTGAAAAATTCTTCAGAAATTATTACTCATTTTCACTGAAAATACTCGGTTTTAACACAAGTGTGTTGAGGTGTCACTAAGCAGATGGAGCTGTATTATGTAATTGTCCCCCCCAGAATGAAGAAGTCAGATTCATTGAGAACGAGTTGGAGAACCACAAACAGAAGTATTTTGAACTACAGACGTTTACTCGAAGTTTGATACTTGCTATTAAATCTGATGATAAAGAGCAGCAGCAGGTAAGGCCTGGGGCAGGTGTAATAGCAGAAGGTGTTTGTCATTTTGTGTCTGTCACTCCCTTGGTTACGTTCCGTAGGGCCCAGAGGCTCAGATCAGGATGAGGGCAGCGTTGTGCTGAACTTTGTATAGACAAAGAAAGGCTGAACTTTAAACAGAAGAAGGGTCTTGCACTCTGCACAAGCCATGACAGACAAAGAAGTGTGACTTTACAGAGCGACCACCAGTGCGTGCAGGGGATTTGATGCGAGATCTAGCAAGAAAAGCCATATTTCAGCAATTCCACTGCGCTGCATTTAATACATAACACTTCTTGTGGTGCTCGGTTGGATCATCTCTCGTATGTGCTTTATTTAGGAAGAGATTCTGTTGGTTTTTTTTTTCTTTTACCTTTAAGATAAATCGCCTCAGACAATGTTTTTCCTTTCAATAGCTATCAATACTGATCTCTTATTTTTTCCTTCCCCATCATCCAATACCAACACTGACTGAAAAGCTCAACAGTTTTTTCTCTGTATGTTTAAATTTTGAATGCTGACATAAAGCATAGACCTAATGCTATATTTCCTTACTTCCAGGCCCTGCTCTCAGACTTACCTCCCGATTTAGAAGAAATGGATTTCAATCACACATCGCCAGAGCCTGATGATACCTCATTCAGCTTGTCATCTCTATCGGAGAAAAATGCCTCAGACAGTTTGTGATTTATTTTTTGTAACTGACAACACAGAAACCCCACATAACGTGTAGGTTTCCAGAGAACGGCATTTTGCCATCCAGTGTTCCTCAGCCTGAAAGAGAAAGCCCGAGGTGGAGTCGACTTTCCTGAAGGATGCCTGTAGTACGTCATGGCTACAGTTTGCACTGTCAAGAAATTTTGAATGTTGGTTTTTGCTCAATGAAAGAAGCGTGTGAGGAAAGGTTTCACTGGTAGCAGTTTGGCCTTGGTTAGGATAACTTCTGGCTTCCCAGAATAAGTTTCTCTGTAGCAAAGTCTTTCTGAGCAGGGATCCAAGAGAGGAAAACAAATGGCCCGTTATACAGACACCTGATTCTTCAGAGTTGCTTGCTCACCAGACCTGTTTATTATTTTTTTCCCCATTTTTACTCAGGTAGGTGGACTGAAAATTGGGGATTCAAATAGAATAACGGGCTTCTTACGAGTTGTGCTTGAACCCTTTTGAAATGAAGCTGAAGTGGTTTTCATTTTGTGACTTCAGATTGTTGAATCTTCCGTTTTCTGACCAAAATAGCTGAAAAAACACAGAAAGGCTAACTGAAAAAAATTGAATTATCGTCAATAAATTATTAAAGAAGCAGTCAGAAGTGGTGTAACAAATGAGATGGAAGTGGGAAACCTGATAGCTGCAGAACGCAGCTTCCTGACCCTCTCCCAGCAGCAATGGGAGTAGATGTTTACACGATAGTTGAGGGGTTTCTGAATGTGTGTGTTTGTCACAGTCTGAATGCGAAAGGTCTCCCAGCAGCAATGGGAGTAGATGTTTACATGATAGTTGAGGGGTTTCTGAATGTGTTTGTTTGTCACAGTCTGAATGCTAAAGATCTGTCTTTCCACAAACTTGGCTTCATTTTATCACAGCTCCCGAGCTGTCATTGCAGCCTGAAAGGTACTCGAGTGTTCGGAACTGCGTTCTGCAGATCTTCTGCGTGTGGCCTGTCTGAAGGATGGGTTGGCAGCTGCCGGGTGCCGTTTCTGAGCTGTGAGCTTGCTGGCAGGCAGTGGGTAAAGGAACTGCTTCCTCCCGCACTGTCCTTGCCACTGAATCCCTTTACTCGTCTGTTGGGTGGATGTGCAGACACGTGCAGGTGCTTTGAGCAGGGCGGGCAGCTGCATGCCGCTGTTCCTGGTGCTCTCTAACTTCTCATCTGAATGTTCCTCAGCAAGCGCTTCTGAAACAGCCACCTTTGCAGCCTGGTGAGAAGCCTCGTCTTTCCATTTTATGCCAAATCATAATGTTCTCTGGTGAACCCTTATTCATGCAGTACAGTAAGTAATCCCCTTAATTTCAGTGGGAGGGCCAAGGTGCTGCTTAGGAAATCCAGAGTGTTGGGGAAATAACTCCTTTCTTTAATACTGGGATTAACTCATGATTTTAGGTTTTCCTCAGTTTGGTCTGTTCCTCCCTAATCACTACTACAGCTCTTTTTTCAGTAGCGGTAGTGAGCTCTGTTCTTTCAGGGCTTTTTCTGTTCTCTGTGTTGTCCTTGGGCATGGGGAGCTTTTAGCAATATTGAGAAGTGCCAGCTGCATAAAATAGAGGAGCAGTTTTAAAAGCAGTTTTAAAAATCAAAGCAAAACTTTCACAGTTGCGACTGCTGTACAATTCAGGTAGTTCCCAAAAGACCTCTTACCGTCTGTCCTATAGAGTAACCCCACAAAGCAAGGCCAGGCCTGTATCTGAGTGAGGGCATTAAAACTCGGAGTGGAATCTCTGGAGAGAGGGAGGGTCCTGTGTCCTTAGGGCTTTCCCCAGAGGTGGAGCGGTGGTTTAGACACGTGTTGGGATGACCACCAGTCTGAAATCCATCAAGGTTCGTGAGCAGACCACAGCACTAGCCTTCAAATGTAAGGCAGAGCTCAACTGGAATTCTGCTTACTCAGAAAATCACCTATGCAGGGTTTTCTGTACTGAGTAACAGCGTTTTCCATTCCCGTTCTCTCTTAATCAGAAATTGGTGCCACTGACAATGAAACCTCTTGTTTTCAGTGCGCTTTGCTGAAATTACCAAAAAACAGTCCTGTCATTTGACACGACTTGGAGCCAGTTTTCTTCCTTCTTCCACTGAAATTCTCAAGGCAAAAGGCAGGATACTCTCAGTGACAGTTCCTGATTTCACGGTTGATTAAGTCATCCACCTTTATACGGGGAAACTTCCACTGATGACTCCTATTTTGCTATGTCTTGCTCCGCTTTCCTATGCCAAACAAATCGAAGGAATTAATGTTGAATGAACTGCTACCAGAGCCCAGTAATCCTGTCAGTCCCTTTTCTCAGGGAAGCTGGAGTCCTCTTTAGGACATGCAGGTGAACCTCCTGCTGCACTCAGCGCCCACGACATCCCTCTGGGCATGTTGTTCTTTGGTCCTTTTCTCTTGTAGGGTGATGAGACACAGCACAGGGAGGCGGTCGTGTTTTCCTACCCTGAGACACTTGACAGTGTTACAGGATATTCAGGAGGAGGGAGTATAAATGCTGTTCCTGTATAACCAAACTCTGTAGAGGATAACACTGTACTCTTCTTCAGGGGGTGTTTTGCTGTCAGCATGTATTTCCTGCCAGGTATCAAACAAAAACCTTCATGATATGTTTCCTTTACTGGTATCTTAAATCATTGCAGCAAGGGTAGTTCTGCAGTACCGTGGCTGAAGAGCAGCTTGTGAGGTCCTGTAGCAATAACACTTGACCATCCTGGAGAGCCGTGAAGACACATACCTGAGCATCGCACTTCAAACCAGCGCTGCACGTGGGCTTTGTAACTTAGGGGGTCTTTCGGTTTGCTTGTGTCCCTAACGGACAACCTGACTTGGTCAGCTGGACCTTAGGACAGCAGGAGAGAACTGGGCGTATTCCCGTCCAGCTTCATTGTAGTAATTCTACCAACAAGCCTCTTCCTGACAGGCATCTGATACACACTTGCTGGGACATTCCTTTCCAGATGAAATTCTGACGGTTCTTGAGATGCTGGGAGATGCTGGGGCTGGCTCTGTGAGCCCATGGTGCGTTCGGGTTTGGTTTATGGTTATTTCCTGTTCATGGGATGGTGACGAACACCCACATTAAGTGCTAATTCATCATTTGCATAGACTTTCCATGACAGATCAAGCCAATAGTGTGTTGCATTCCCAGGATGGAAATAAGCCCCTCTTGCTATTGCAGTAGCTTGGCTCAGAATTCGAATAACCGCTGCCGCAAAAGTGCCACCTACTGATGTTTTTATCCTCTTCCAGCCAAGGTTTTCTCTGTGAAAGATGACTTCCCCAGCGTTGTTTATTCCTACCGCATCTGTCGGGACACCAGTGATGCAGCAAGTCTTTCTGAAGACACCAAAGTGGAAGAAGGTAGTTCAGAACAGACCCTTCTCACCCGAGACAGGACGCAGTGGAAGTCTTGATGCGAACAAGCTTGCTCGTAGCTCAGGAAGCTGTTTCCTGAAGCTGCCCCTCCTCTCGTTTCCCTGCAGACAAGGCTTCTGTCAAGTCTATAGCTCTAACGGGAGAACAGTCAATATTCAAACAGGTGAAGTTTTGGCAGCTGTAAAAGCACATGGACAGATGTTCCCTACCGGTGTGTGTTCTCGAGTGCTTGCTTCTCGAAGCAGCGCTGCACTTTAATCCTCCAAGGTTTCCCTAGGTTCTGCAGTCGCAGATGGCTGTTGGTCTCAGGATACTGATAGCGTAGGAACAGCCAAGGTATGCAGAAATGGGATAGCACAGAACGGCTGAAGAATCTGGAACTCGTAGTGTTACAACCAAAAGCTTGATTTACTACCTCCAGCCCCGCTGCCGGGGCCTACAGGGCTGCTGCACGTCTCAGAAGGGCCGGCAGCTGTCAAAGCTTCAGCTCGCGGTTCGAGCCTCTGCCTTGTCTGCCGCGGGTCGTGGCAAGGCTGAGGAGGCTGCTCAGTTGTGAGGTGCCTGGTTAGAGGATGGTTAGTGAGAAAACTCCAGGCAGCTGTTAGGCAGAACAGAGGCTGGTTTACGGTGTTTGATTTCTCTACCCGATTAATATTTTAGCACATTGGCCAAATGTGAGATGTTAAAAACTGTGAGCAAACAATCCCCAAGTGGGGATTTTCCATGGCAGAAATGGGTTTTCCTTGGACTGAAGAGTGTTGATTTGTCCCTGCAAGGCAGCAGCTGACATTTTGGTCAGAAGATGACAGACAGAAACGGGGCAGAAACTTGGGCTTGTGGTGGTTGTTTTTAAAGAACAAGCAATCGCCTTTGATAAAATTTTGAGACACTTCGAATGTTCCTGTAAGGAAAACAGTTTCAGGTCAGTGCTTTGGTTCCGGTGAACGTTTTACTGTGTTGCTGAACTCGGTCAATAATCCTTTTTGGACTCTGTACTCCATTTTACACATGCTACCTCTGAAACGGGACACCACCTTGGAAACCACACAGACAATGTGAACTGAAACTTTTTTTTAAAACGTTTTATAGGCAATAAATTATTTCCAACATGCATCCTTCAATTTCGTGCTTGTTTTTCAGTTGAGTGGGAGACATGCACTTTGTTTATTTTAGTACTGTTGTGATGTATTTGTCTTAAACACAGTCTATGGACAAGATGTGGCATTAGGGAGAGAGGTTTTGCCTATCCTGATGGTGGTGAATATCACTCTTAGAGCTGAAGGATGGTGTCGCACATGGGCTTGCTGGGCTATTTTTGGCACCGTTAGTGGAAGGAATGGATATTATCCTTTATTGTGGGACTAGATGATGGTTGTAACATTTCTCAGCACATCATAGATAAATTTATCAGAGAGAACAGTCAGGGGGTCTCAGCACGGTAATGAGGAACAGGATTTGACGTGACCTGACATAACGGCTCTTAAACGTGTCCTCATGGTTTTGTTTCAGTTACTCGTTAGGGGTTTTTGCATAACGGTATAAAGACCACGTAGGAGTGATTTTGATTTGCTTGTACATGAGTGTTCAGTGAAAATGAATTGGTAGCAAGCGAAGGGTTCCGTGTTGTAGTCGAGTTTCACCTTAGAAGAGTCTCTATGATTTCCCCCATTGCATCTCTCCCTCTGAAATACCTGGCCGAGGGTGACAGGCTGTAGCAGCCCGGGGATGGGGGGTAGTGAGCCACGAGGAGGCGTTTCGGGGGGCAGAAGAAATGTAGATCCTGGGGTTTTAGCTAAGAAAATGACAATGAACAAAATTCCTACAGCTGATCTTTAAATTTTGTGAACTACAGCTCACAAAGGCAGTGGCAAATCCCCTGAGCTGTGCTGGGGAAAAGCCGTGGTCTCCTGTGGAAATGGTTCCGTTTGGAGGAGGATTTCTGGAGGTGCCGAGTGTGGCTGAACACCAGGTACACTGACCTTGAGCATCGTCCTAGCACCTACAGAGTTCACTTAAAATATTACTGTGATTCTTCTAGAATATATTTTATTTGCTCTCATTTTTATGTCGTACTATATACACTTTTGAAATTTAATCAAATAGGTCCATGCAAATACGGTTTATAATTTTAACTCCTTTCAAAACTGGTAACTTTTAGGCTGGAAATCTATTCAAATGCCCCTAGTAATGGTATTTCTACGTGATCTTGGCAGATAAACAAACTGCTGTATTTGTGAGGAGGTGATGAATCTTCTGCCAGGGTCATTTCTGCTTTAGTTTCACTGCAGGTATCAGTTTGGTTTAAAAAAAAAACCAAACAAACATACTCTGAGAGTTCAAGAGTTACTGTATAACTTGGGTGTTTTCCTTCGCCTACAAATCGTAAGAGAACTGATGAAGTTGAAACTTGTGTCACATCTCTCCAGGCCAATGCATTAAGCATTGTAACCCGAGCAAATCACTGAGTTTCTCTGTGAAAATCAGTATTTATAGTGAACTTTATGATTTTATCAGTATGTGTAGCAAAGAAACTACTACAGCTCTTAAACTGAAGTACCTCCGGTCCAGGATGTGCGATCTTGGCTTGTTTGAAAGTTGGATACCTGGGGAAACGGTCTGTACGTTTGTATTGGGGTTTTCCTGTATATAGAAGGGTATTTATATCTTGTATTAACAGAGTCCTCATCAGAAATGCTTATTTCCTTCTTTAGAAGCCTGCTCAGCTATTTTTATATGAAATGTTGGTCTTCGCCTTAATTTTTTTTGTGAAAAGTTGTGCCATAGATATTTTAACTTATCCACAGATAGTTTACAGAATTGGCTCTCACTTGTCTTTAATTATTTTTTTCCTCAAGTCGTTCTAAATTGTTTTCTCCTCCAAATGTGTCTCAAGGTTGTTTTACTTCCTTAATTATTGTTTTTTAAGTTTTGGAAGATCCCTTCTCTGCATGCTTTGGTAGATCAAGTTTTTCCTCTGTAGTTTATTGTTTATAGTTTAGCAAAGCCTTTCATTGAAAAAAAAAAAAAGAGAAATAATTGAAGTGATGCTTGTACAAATGTATCTAGAATGGCCCAGCCGGTCAGAGTAAAGGGCTATTTAGCATTGGTAAATTTGTCTACTAGACTCAAGGATATTTTTCTACGTCTGTCAAGTTTGGGACTATGGAGAAATGAAATAAAGGTTAACTGACTCCTTTTCCTACATGACGCTCTCAGTTTCTTTATTTGTTACTGCCTTATAAATATCCAGAGTGTCCAGAGTTAACGCCAGGGCTGGGCGCGGGCACATCCACGTTCTGCTTCCCTAAGTCAGCAGTTTTCACCACAGCAACAGGAGTGGGGAACACGCCACAGCCTCTCCCGCAGCTGGGTAGCAGCCTGTGAGACCCCTGCAGCCCTTCCTTGTGAGATTTTGTCCCTTGGGAGCAGAGCGGGGCAGTGCCAGGGCGGAATGTGGCGCATGTGGCTGTCACTGGGGATCTGGGGGGGAACAGAGGCCCCCCGCCCCCCCCCGCAGCTGGTTAGCAGCCTGTGAGACCCCTGCAGCCCTTCCTTGTGAGATTTTGTCCCTTGGGAGCAGAGCGGGGCAGTGCCAGGGCGGAATGTGGCGCATGTGGCTGTCACTGGGGATCTGGGGGGGAACAGAGGTGGCGAGGGATCAGCTGTCTTCTGGGAGGAGCTGGGAATGCTTGCAATGAATCCCATACCTCTGTGGAGAGGCTTTTCAGGATCACACCCAGAACTCAGCCTGAAACACTTCTGAAACGTCCTCCCTTCCCGCAACGTGGGTTTAGGTCTGATGAAACACTTCCCCTGCAGCACTAATGACAGCTCAGACCCATGCAGGTGAACCATTAATGCTTCAGGGTTTGCACTGGGTTTTTAAAGTCATTTTAAAGATAAATGGGAGGTCCCTTCGTTGCTGTTCATCATTATACCGTTTCTTAGCACCTATTGCCTTAATCTCCAGAGTTACCCACAGTGGCCTCTGACGTCAGCTGGAGATGCCAGCGAATGGTCTGAACGCTGGTGGAACTGGCACAATCTGTTTGTGCCGATAACCGCTGGCTTTTGGAGTGGATGTAGGTGATGCCAACGACACCACGGCTCTCCGGAAGAGCTTACAGTGCGGTACCACCACTACGGGAAACAACTTATTTCAAGACAAGGAACAGAGAGAAAAACAGCTGCCAGAAGTGCCAGGTAAAAGGGTTTCAGGGCCTGGGCACTGCCTGTCCAGGCTGGCACCAGCCCAGGGGCACGGCCAGGACAGTACCTGCCCCAACTGCTTGGGACACGGATGTGTGAGTGAGGTTTAATTCCCGGTTTCGTTCAGGGCTGCTTTTGTTCCCAGACACTGGCAGATGGCAGTGTCGCCACATCCACGCGGATCCTACAGGCATGGGTGTGCTCACCTGACTCTGCTCTTTAACTGCAGATAAACCCATCGCTGATGAAACTCAAGGCTCTGAAGTCCACCGAGTTCATCCAAACCTTGGAGCTAAGACCTCATCCAGCTTCCGAGCTGATGGCTGCAGAGAGGAGGTTAAAAAGGTGGAGCGCGAGTTGCCGGTGGATGAAGAGGACGTGAATCTGTCCAGTGCTGAAGATGTGGTAACCAGTTGACAGGTGACCAGCGCTGGACTTGGACGTCCTGGGGACAGCCAGCCGCAACGGCTGTCGGCGGATTGCCACCCGGGGGGGAAAAAAACCCCGGG
>NW_010400838.1:9512-15318 GCF_000710305.1 Buceros rhinoceros silvestris | reverse complement strand
AACCCCGTGGGACAGCCCACCCGCACCGGCTGTCGCCGTATTGCCACCTGGTGGAGAAAAAACCCCGGGAACCCGAGGGGAAAACGCCTGGAACTGTCCCCACACCTCCTGTTTCAGAGTGAGCATCTATTTGTATCTAAATGACAAATAAATATTAAAATAAGGGATTTGCTTATGGGACTGCGATCAGGCTGGGCGTGCAGCCTTGGCTCTGCCCTGTTAGGCACGAAATTACACCTACATGCATGCGTGAGGGAGTAGAGACAGGAGGGTTTGGTCAGGAGTTCTGAGCTTTAACGAGACTTTCAGATGTGCCTTTGGGTTTGATGGGATCATCTGCAGAAGTCAAACCCATGTGTCTAAGTAACCAGATCCGTCGTAAACTTGTTTGGTTTTAAGTGCTGGGCGGAAGTAACAATTAAATAGGATTTTTAGGACAATGTCTAAGGAGACTCATCACCATGAAGAACAACGAAGCATGTGTCAGGAACACAGAATTTCCTGGACCTGTTAAAAAAATAATCTGGGTGCATATTCTGGTTTAGTTTCCTGCCCGAGGAGTTGGGCTTGGGGGTACCAGTGCTGCTCCCCGAGACACAGTGATGTGCGGCGGAGGAAGAAAGTTTTCTGTTTACTGACAATTTGTTTTATCTTAGTGGGGAGGAAAGGAGAGGCTCCGTTAGTCCTGAAAAAGAGATGGGAGAATTTTCAGCCTTTATCTAATATTTTATCTGATTTTTTGATTATTTCTCTCTTCTGCTGGGAATCTGGCCTAATCATAGACTGCATAAAATTTATCACTATCAAAAAGCTGATTTGAAGTTTTTCTGATAGAAAAGTTCTTCCTAACCCAAATTTTCCCTCCTCTCTTCTGTTTAATGTGGATTTTCCAACTAATGGTCTGCTCCTTCTTTCTTCAGAAGAGTTTTGGGCACAGCTGACCTCCCGCTGCACGGGTGGGGAAGAGGAGAGGATCACGTACTGCCGCTTGCTTGAACCAGCACTGCCTTTTGGTGTGGAAGGCCTGAAAAACAAGAGCGCAGTGTTCTTCCTCGGGCAGGAGGCCAGCGGTGTCCTCCGCCCGCTGCCACGGAGAGCCAGCCCTGCAGGGCCAGCCGAGGAGCCGCCTGCGCAGCCCCGTCTCAGACCACAGCATCGCCGTTTGCTGGAGGGACACACCAGGTTTCATCCGTCGTGTCCACCTCAGTCAAACATAAGGTGATCTTTCTCCCCGCTCTGCTGGTTCCTTGCTGCTCCTGTATCACTTAATTAAATAATTACCCAGCAAAGCCCTCTGACGTGCTGTATACGTTGTGCAGAGAGCAGGCTTCTGCTCTTGGTGTCTTGGAGTTGTCACGGCTCTGTCCCTGCAGCAGCCGGGCTTTGCACGCCCTCACCAGCTGCAGGTACTTGTCAGCTTGGCTAAGGCAGGGAGCAACCCACAGGCAGAGCTGTCCTGTGCCCTTCAAAGCCACCAGCAAAAGTCCCTGTACCAGGGACGCGCGGTAGCATCATCGTTTGGTGTGTGCGCAGCGGGAGCCTCTGCCAGGGCTGAGCCTCTCCTCAGGTTGGGAATGAGCCCGGGGGATTCGCAGGGAAAGGTGTGCAGAGCCTGAGAGGGGAGATGGGGCAGGGGAGTTTGGAGGGAGCCCCCTCCCAAAACAGCTTCTTAATTCTAAATCGGGATGTTCCCTTTTCTCCTTAAGCTAAGTTCATTTCCCAGTAGCTGAAGCCCTATTTTAAACCTTTCCTGCTGGTTCTAGTCTAGAAGAGAGCAGGGGTGGTCGCTATGTCTCCTGTGGGCTTGTCTCATCTTCCCAGGTGACCCCTTGCTGCAGAAAGCCATGGCCATGGCTATGTGTGTAACGGGTGCTTCTGGCCCCTCGTTCTTTAACAAGTGATGCTGGTGTGAAGTTCTTCCCCAGGAGCATCTTGTCTCCCTCTGGCTGGCACTGGGTTTCCAGGTAGCCCAGTGCTCCTGCTCCCGTGCCTGGAGCAGCTGCTGCTCCCAGGGCTCCCTCCTGCGGAGGACGGAGCAGGAGAGAGCAAGGCTGGTGGGGAAAAGGGTAGTGAAAGCTTAAAGGGAAGGGAATATAGATTGAATAAGGGAAAGAAAGGAGAAATGCAACAGAAGTGTGAGAGATGAGTGAGCTGGTGGGAGGAGGTGGAGATCAAGGGAGGGAGGAGCAGAACAAAACCCCCATGGAAGCACTTGAAGCAGAGGGGAGGTAAAAAAAGACAAGCATCAGGGACACTCCATCCAAGACGGACGGGGTCTGTAGCAGGGGAGCAGCAACTGCACCAGGAGGCCACGTCTCGGGATGGCCAAGTCCTTGCAACAGCATCTGGGAGCAGATACCGTCCAGCGCTGAGCGCAGCACAGCACCGCGCCTTACAGGTACGAGGCCTAACAAAGACTGCAGGGTGATTTGCCTGCGATTAATCCTCTGTCAATACTTTCACTCTGTAATAACTGCAAACCCATTGCAACCCCCCCCCACCGTATTTCCAGTAGGAGCGAGTAAACGGCTCACTGCGAGCTGAACTATAAACAGATTTCATTAATTCTGCCAGAAAATTAGTATTGAATTATTGCTTTATGCCCACATGTCTTTCCTGCTTTTCTCAATTCTGCCAAATATTTAGCTCAGCGATCTCTCCTCTCAGCAGCCCACACTCTCCTAGCTACAAAGTCCCGGTTTTGGACCATTATTGGAAATTTGAGTGATTTTACAGAGCCATCCAAAGAGTCAAAACTGGGCTTATGTTTCTGAGAGGAAACAAGTGTGTTCAGCTCTTGTTAGTGGATCAGGTTATTGCTCCTCACATGGAATCTGGGCTGCCGAGCAGCAGGGCTTGAACCTTGAGAAAACCACCTTGTTCAACAATCAGCTAATAACACACACACGGATTTTGTGGAAATTCCCATAACGAAGGGTCACATCACTTTTCTGTATTCTGCTTCCATTGTTTTTCCCCCCTTTAAACCAACTTCCAGCTGAAGAAGCCATCTAACAGATCCCTCATCAGTCCCGGCAGCTGCTTGTTCCACGCCCTGAGGTGTCTGGCCGTAGTGGGGAGCAGGAGCGGTTGGGGCTGACGAAGCCAATCCCCCTATGTGCTCCCAGCCCTGGGACAGGGATGGTGACGGGGACAGGGACGGCCAGCCTCGCCAACTGCTCGCTGCTCCCACGCTGAAGCACCGTGTTGATTCACTCTCTAATTGATTTGGGCAAGTCAAGGCAATCGGTTTCCAAGATACCACATCCTTCAGATATCTAAAAAACCCTAACTCTGGCAGTGTATTATATTTAAATGTCGATGTATAACGTGTGTGTGTGTATATATATACACTCGCAGGTCTCGGTGCGAATTGAAAATGTAGAGATGAGCAGGGAAGCGAGTGGAGCTGTTGCATCTCACCCAGAGAGGCTGCTGGCGGGCGGGCGGTCGGTCGGGTGGGTGGCCCCGTGCTGAGTCACCGCGCAGTCGATATCTCAGCACGGCTGTAGAGGTTCCCGTTGGCTCTGCTGTGCTGGGGGTTTCAGCACGTCTCCAGTTAACAACCTGGCCCCGTGGGTGGTTATTAAAGAGGACTTTCAGGTTTATCTTCAAAACACAGGAGCAGTGACCACGGCACATTTTTCTTGCTGTTTCTGAGGTTCCTCACTGCCACCTCCCCACCTCCACGCTACTAAGCGGCTGCCACGTTTCACGTGGGGATCGCAGCCTTTCAGCAGTGAACGTTTGGCTTCCTATAGAAAAGAAATTTCCAAAGAAGAGAGAGGAAACTGCCTTTCCAACAAAAAAAGGGTTTAAATATTGGTTAAATTGGTTGAATATTATGAGCCCCTGGAGCTGGACACACGTCTTTGTGAGCTCTGCTTTTCAACGCACAAAAAGAAAATCTGTGTGCGTAGAGAAAGAGGGGGAAGTTCTGAAGCAAGCAGGGAGGGGAGGGGATACCCTGGAAGGTGGATGGGGATGGGGACACATAGGTCACCCCACCGTGGACCGGCTCTGCAGGTGTGGCGCAGCACTGAGCAGGAGTGAGGGCGAGTGCCTGGAAAGGCAGAGCTCCCAGGCTCGCTGCTCTGGGATGCCGGAGCAGGGGTTTTGCCTGGTTTTGAGGCCAAGACAAGGTGTAAAATACGTTCAAAATGGAGATAAAACAAAGACTTGGATTTGTGTCCTCCCAGGTTTGTGACCATTCTGATTTGGATTAGAATTTAAAGTTGGGATCCAAGATCACCCAAATCCTCCTGTCACCTGACTCTTGGGCACAGGCAGCGGCACAAGAATGCAGAGGTACCATGAGGGAGCAGAACTGAAACACCTTGGGACTACAGGTAATACAGACAGATTAAACTGATAGACAAAACGTCACTGCGAGACCAGAACTGAGAAAGATGAGCCTATAAAGCAAGGACGGCCTTGTGAGACCAGGTGGCAAATGCACCCAATGCCACAGACAGACACACAGGTCCTGGCGGGGAGAGGAGGTGGCAGGGAGTGGAGACTGAGCCACCACAGCCTCCCTGCTGGGGTGTGAGGGGCGCTGACCTTGGCTGATGAAATCAGAAGTAGGGTTGGAGGGGTCACCTGAAGAAGCTGAGCGTGTCGTGTGGGGCTGCACGGCTTCGGTTTGGCCCGGGTTCAGAAGGAACAGGCTTCTCGGCAGCAGCCCTGGGGCGGTGCGTGTGCTGCACGCCGCCGTGACGATGCTGTCTGTGGGCGTAGCAGTGGGATGAAGTGACGGCTGATTTTTGGCTCAATAAGGAAAAAATAAAACCTGACTTTTTTTTTTGTTTGGCTATATCCTCACTATAAGCTGCATATTGTGGAGTTTTCATTGGAACGTTTAGGGCTGTGTTACATGCACAACAGAGAATCTATGCACAAAATATTAACTTGTATTAAAGGCAGCTGAGCAATTAGAAGCAGAAATTCAAATACAAGCCATTAGAAAATCTCCTGCTCTAGAGGTTTTAAAGGCTCTTTTTACCCTTACTTGGTAATAATGTTGAGTTACTTCTTATTTTTCATACCCTAAAAATTTTACAGTGATAAATATTGTCTCTAAAAGTATTTCTTAGTTCAAGGAAGGAGATCTTGAACTGATTCAGCTCATGGTCTGAAACAAACTGAGTCACTCCAGCTTTCTCCAGCCAAGGCCTGACCTGATCGATGTACATTTTTTTGGTGACTCCTTTGACTGGTTCATCATTGAAAGTATAACTGTAGGGTTATCAGCGTGGATTTGTTATTTGTAGTAAAAGGAGGGGATTGTACCCCTAAGGGGCACTTGCAGGAGCCGTCCTGCACTGTGGAGCGAGCTGGCAGGAAGAAGTGCTGCCCACTTCCAGCTCAGCCCCGGGCCAAAGCAGACCTTCCTCAGATGCTCTGTCGGAGAGGTTTCTGAATACGCCGTGCCAGGATTCCGGTAACCCACGTGCACGACTGGAGCTCCCCGAGGAGACTGAATCTCTCTGGAAATCTGAAGGATGACGCCAAAAGGTTTTCACAGCTCCTGGTGAAATGGATGCCAGCGGGAAGATGGACAGTCTGGAGGCAAAACAGCCGGTTCTGCAGCACTCAATGTGCTTAATAGTTTTCAGCAGACTCGAGAAGAAATTAAACACAAATTGAGAAGCTCTGCACTCTATGGAGATTAAACAGAGGGGGATGTTTTTACATAGAGAGTGGGATGAGGATAAAAACAAAGATGGACTTGGGGCTGCGTTAGGGCTGATCAACCAGCTGGTCGGTTGGGGGGTTAAGGACCCCCGTGAAAGCTCATTCCTGC
>NW_010400838.1:0-9404 GCF_000710305.1 Buceros rhinoceros silvestris | reverse complement strand
CTCAAAACCATTTGGAGGGAGGAGGGAGTGAGGCCCTTGGGGGGTGCATCAATAGAAAGTAACTCATTCTGTGTACTTCAATAATGTCGAAATAAAATGCATCAGCGGTTGTTTTGGCAGGTGCTTTTCAAAACGAACCCCCAACCTGCGTGAATTAATCACCTGCTTTGAGGCAGCGCCTTGGTACGGAGCCGTACTGCTGTGCTCAGCAGCCAAGGTGTTTTGTAGGTGAGCTCTTTATTTTTCCCATCTGTATAATGAAATGTGGTGTCACTTTGACATGCCAATAGCATTAAAAAAGCACTCCTGGAGTCTCAAAACAGCTTTGGAAGGAGCCAGAACTGCGGGGTTGAAGTTAAACAAACAAGCAGACGAACAAGGAATGACAATTTTCCGTTCCCCGGAGCTTTCCACAGCTATCGGTGGGGTAAGCAGATCTATCAGTGTGACACCAGGGGAGTCGAAGGAAATGCTGAGTCCTCAGCGTGGCGTTTTGTGGAGGAAAAATCTTTTACGAAGGAAATATTTATGGCAAAATGTTCTGCCTGGACAGAATAATGATACAGCGGGTTTACCGCTCCAAATTGGATCCAACTTCGTAACAGGACTTGGCCACTGCAGGAGCCGTGTGCTGGTCCTGTGCTCAGATGAGCGTTGTCCTTCCTCAGAAAATGCCCTCTCTCACTCGAACGGGTACACAGTTTTATTTGCAGCTGTTGATATAGATAGACTCGTCCCTGAGTGAAAACATCTTCCACTGAACAAGCAAAATATGCAATATCAATACCTGGATGTTCAATGTCAGTAAAAACATAAAATACTTTATAACTGTCTTATAAAAACACATTAAGCAACAAGGACTTTCTGTCACAGCAGAAGAAATAGTTACTTCTGTTGCTGCAAGCTTAATAATTACGCTTAATCACCCATTGTTTGGTGATGTAAAACGTAGAAGGGTGTTCTGAGTTAAATCCTCAAGAGTCCTCAGAGCTCCTGTGCTTTGGAAAAGCATCCTTGGGAGGCTGTGAGGTTCTCTGAAATACACGATTTAGCACAGAATCGAAGTGCCGGAGCTGCTCGCCCAGCCACATGCTGCCTAAAGCCCTCGCTGCGGAGCTCAGCGACAATTTTAGCTTTCGTTTAACGAGGCTGACTTCTTCCTTTGAGTTGATTTGAACTTCAGCCCTGTATCATCTGCCTCTGTTTATGTGCATTTATACACACTTTAACATTTTCAAATTAATATTTCGATGTGAGTATTTAAAGTATTTTAATTCTGACTATCTCTTTCACCAGTTCCTGTAATTACAAGGTATGTCATTCACTTCAGATTTAAACACACTTCCTTCCCACACAAACCCAGCGTCATTTCTTCTTTTCTTTATGTTACCATTAGCATATTTGAAAAGTGAGTCTTATTAATTTTTTCTATTAAGAAATCAGGCCCTCTGCTTTCTCAGAGCCCTGTCCTGCCAAAGACGGTACTAGATTGTGTTGGTTGCAGGGAAAACTACCAAGGGCTCCTCCTCCTCCTTTGCCTCTTCCCCTTCCCTGTTTCGGCAGCCGGGCTCTAGGTGCAGCTCCTTTCTGCTGTATTTTTGAGTCTTGCTGTATCAGCCATAGGGCTCAGTTCTAATTCAGTTAAACTTGGTTAAACACCACTAATGGAAATGGTGAAAACGTGTAAACTCACAGCAGGCTGGGGCTGACCTTCCGCAGCTTCGTCAGGGTTCTCAAGATGCTGCTACCAGCATGACTGTTGCTGGTTAACAGAGGGTTATTTATCGTTTCCCCCACAGTGCTCTGCTGATGGTAACAGCCGTTCTTTAAAAGTCTGACCTCATTCTATTAGACGCTTCCTCCGCTGAGTGCTCCCATTCCTCCCCCAAGCCAACACACACCATTCACTAAAAAAGCCTCCCTCCCATTAAAGGCGGTGAGACTCGGCCTCTCAGGTGGTGCGGGCGGGAGTTTCTCCTTATCGTGAAGAGATCTGTGTGTCTGTCATGTTTCACTGCTCTCATCTGTTCTGCCAGGGCCACTGATCGATGCCTGTGACAGCTCCTCCTGAAAAGGAGAAGCAGCTCTTTTGGTGTCAAAGCCCACCTGTTGAAAACCCTCCGTAATCGCTTGTCCTCATAGATTGACGCAAATGACAAACTATGACAATGAACAGGGAGAGCCGCCAGTAACATCCTTTCTTAACCGGGCGTTTGTTTGGCTGCCCCGCAACCACTGCCTTTATCAGAGCAGCAGAAGAAACACGGTAACGAAACCAGCTGCCAAGCAGTTCCCTTTGGTACATCTTCCCTCCATGAAAGATGCTGCTGAAAGATAAATTGCCGCTGTAATTGCTGCTTCAGATTTGTCCTGGGAAAGCACAATGTGACCGGGATAAAGAGTTTTGACTTTGCTGCTAGTGCTGTGTTATCCGATAGCGCTGACAGGACCGGGCGGGGTTAACTCTTGCCGAGCAGCATGTTAAACAACGAGCCGGTCAGAGTTACGGTACGTGGAGATTCCGCGTGCGATAGCCGTGTGGAATGCTGACAGAGTACCTGGAGTCAGAGGCGTGCTGCAAGGACAAAGCTGAGTCTCTCCTTAGTCTTTCCAACAAACCAGTACGTGCCTGTAGAGGCTGCTCAGCCTGACACCCAGCCTCGGAGAGAGTTTCAAGTAAGTTCTAGCCACTTACCTGCTCATCTACATATAATACCGGTATTTGTCTAATTGTTTCTATTCTGGTCTGTTTGGGATGTAAAAATGCAGCGAAGCCATTATGGAGGAAAAGAAAAGGAAAGTAGTTGAGATGATTATCCTGTTATCAGTCATGACTAAGATGAAGAGAGATACACTAGCAAGACATTGTTCCTAAAATAGATACCTTGCAAACAAGAAATGTCACTCAAATGAGGTTTAAATTAAATCCTGATAGCGATTACTTACAGAATGATCATGTTCCCATTGAAGTTATTATGAATATTGTCACCATTTTTAATGGAAAAAGAAGCTGGGCTTCAGATCCCGCTTCTGAAACTTGTTTCAGAATGTCCTCAGCTTTTACCATTTGCCGATATCCTGCAGAACGCACCCGAAGTCCCATGCTACAGAACGCATGCGGGGCTGAACGGCGGCTTTGAGCAAGACGGTTCACACGGGACAGTGTGAAAATGAGTTAAACTGCGAACTGGGCACTGGCAGGAAGTATCGAGTGGCCCAACGAGTGACCTCACGGGGAGGAGAACTGATGAAGTGAAGAAATGCGATGTGTGTTCCAAATAAAGAACTGATGAGTCAAGTTGTGCCCCCATTGGAACAGAAGCAAAGTCAAGACGGCTGGAAATCAACCCTGATAATAGTGGAGAAGAGCAACCAGCTCATGTTCTGTGACCCCCAGAAGCTACGAGAACAGCAGTGGGGTGGGAAGGGACGCCGATTCCTCCTCCTCCAGGAGCAGGGATTCTTTATGTAATGTACCACTGCTGCAGCAATTATCTGACGACCTAAACTAATATTGCTGAGGTGACATTCAGCGCCCTCCTCTCTACTCCCAGTAATCCATTACTCACGCAGTCAAGCCCTTTTGTTCCACGACGAGGAGAAAACAGTTTCTAATTATATCATTTTAAATCGGTATCTTTATACTGCAAGACACAAACAGCCACCGCCGAATGCTTTCTGACAGAGACTTAGTCCCTGTCTCATCTTCCAGGTTGAGACGTTCTTCTAAGCATGGCTCAGTAGGAAGTTAATTATAATCTTCCAAAATGGGAAGAATTTTCACCTGAGATGATTAGGACGCTGGTTGGAGGCATGGTATGTGGGCTCCCAGCTAAAGTTAGGAACCGGCAACATCTTTGGCTCCGTTTCATTTCAGAAGCAACACCCTCTGCTGTCACAAAAACTTCCGTGAAGATTGAGATCACGATGATTTTGGAAGCAATCAATTCCTTAAGTATTCATCATTGTTGATACATTTGCATATATAGGAACGTCATGGTGGTTTATTCTGTGCTCTGACGCAAAATTCACTGTGAATTCAAGCTGGATTCTTCGGGCTTGGTTTTAGCTTCAAGGATTAAACAGGTTTGAAGAAATATAATGAAGCAAACTTTGGAAAAATACAGAAGTATGTGAGATTCAGGGTTTTTTTTTTAAAAAAAGGATCAATTGCTTGTGGCAGATTTGCCATCTGTTGGTGTATGCACACTGCTGCGGGGACTTGTTTCAGTATTTAATTACTTGTTCTGACCTGCATTTGGCTCAGCTAAGCTTAGGAGTTTCTGAGAGACGCAGTTGCTCACATTTTCTTTGGAAAGAGCTGAATTACCACCGAAATTCTCATTGATGACCATTTGGAACGAGGTTTGCTAGAGCTGGCCTTTGGGTTCCTCACTGTGAGTCCTTACGTGGTGCCGGGAGTATTTCTGTGGGTCCCTTCTGGGCTCTCTAAACCCAGTCTCTGAAACTGTATGCAAAGCCCGAGTGTCCAGCCCTGCAGTGCTGCTCCTGGATGTAAAACAAAGTCCCTCCTCACTCGATCGCTGCTGCGTATCCACTCCTCGTGGTGGGCCCATCATTTACCTACAGCTGGCTGTCTTTTCCCAGAGGACTTTGATAGCTAACGACTGCTCGGTACTTTCCTTTCCCTTTGTAATTTGCGCACGTTATTGGTAGTTATTTTACACTGACTTCCCCATCGCTAGTGAAAATGTGTACAGGGAAACCGGAACCTCCCCACCCACCCCTCATTTAGGAGTGACTAAAGAGCCCAGGAATCTTCAGCCCGGGAAGCAGAGCAGAGCATGGCAGGACGGTGGAGGTGGGATATATACCATGCGTAAAATCACCGACGTGGAGAGGATGATTAATCACTCTCCCTTACAACGTACGGCTGGGGAACATCAGGTGAAAGGAAGCAGCAGACTCAGAGTGAGATACTTCTGGCACAAGGTTGAGCTGTGGAACCTGCTGTGAGCTGTTACGGTTGCTGAAAATGTAGATACTCAAGGCTTGGGCAAACTGATGGAAGAAATATCTGCCCAGACTATTCCATGCAAGGTACCACTCTTGGCCTGTGAATCCCGAATTGCCGAACACAAATTCTGGTGCAGTGCTCATAGCTGCTGCTTACCCTGTTTGTATTTTCTGTCTGGCGTCTGCTCTCTTGTCCAGCCTTGGAGATCGGGCACTGGGTCTTTGAATGTACATGGCTTTTTGTTTGACAATACAGAACCTCTGAGATGTGTCAGTTGGCTGGTTTGTAGCATTCATTCAGTTTTTTGGGGGGGAATTATATCATTGGGCATTTGAATTCAAAATGCATTTTGAAAGTAAGAAGAACTAAACAGTTTTAAGTGAAAAAGCTTAGACAGGCATCAAAAGCCCTCACAGGATCTTCATTCACTGGGCCTATCTGCAGTTTTCAGCCCCAACTGTCAAAGCAACAGGATCAGCAGAGATAAATTCACTGTATTTTCCATATGTCTGAGGTATTTCTTTAGCTCGTTTGGGACAAACGTGGCAAAATTTGCTGCTAAGTTTGTCCTGTGGTCCTAAAATAGCCCCAAAGAAGAGTGTTCGTCTAGAGGGTGGGAATGAAATCGTGAGGATCCAGGATCCTTCTCAAGGTGTTGATCTAGGAGCATCATCTCAAACTGGCTTCCTTTTTTATCCGTAAGTGAGCCTTTAAAAACACAGTTTTAAGTGAAAAAGCTTAGACAGGCATCAAAAGCCCTCACAGGATCTTCATTCACTGGGCCTATCTGCAGTTTTCAGCCCCAACTGTCAAAGCAACAGGATCAGCAGAGATAAATTCACTGTATTTTCCATATGTCTGAGGTATTTCTTTAGCTCGTTTGGGACAAACGTGGCAAAATTTGCTGCTAAGTTTGTCCTGTGGTCCTAAAATAGCCCCAAAGAAGAGTGTTCGTCTAGAGGGTGGGAATGAAATCGTGAGGATCCAGGATCCTTCTCAAGGTGTTGATCTAGGAGCATCATCTCAAACTGGCTTCCTTTTTTATCCGTAAGTGAGCCTTTAAAAACCTTCTGCAAAAGTACGGAAGATGTAGATGGAAACACATCATCATGACGCTGAAGCGGGGATTCAGCGAGGGCCCCTGCGCTGGCACTTCACGCAGCCAGCTCAGCCGTCACTGGGCACGACAGGGGTTCTGGCTGGTTCCTCTTGCCTCTGTAGCGTGGGACGAAGTGTACCATGAGCCATTTAACAATATCGAACTCTATCTTATCCCTCCTTTCTGTAAACACACACATGCAGCTTGGCTCTGTTTGCATTTTGTATGTACCAGGAGATACAGGAGGGGACGTGGACACTCACTTTTCTATTTCGTGGTCATGCTAACTCAGCGTGGACTAAAGATTTTGTCGCAGTTCTCTTCTGGCGCTTAATCCAAACACACACAGATGTTTGGTGTTGTGATATTAGTTTCTAAAATAGGGAAAACCTTGCTGTTACGTTTATTTTCTTCAGACCAGGCAATTTACACTGTGTGTAGAGGATCTCCACACCCTAACAGCCACAGCCGTGCCGCTGAACGTGTCTTACCTCCGCCTGAGAGCACATGCTGCCGAGCACCTCACCCTCTGCCCGAAGCGGTTCCTCCTCTGGCACAGTGCTGGCGTAGGCACACGCACAGCACCGCACATTTTCATTGCAGTGGGTCAGTCCTTTCCCTTCTGGTATGGGAAGGGGTCCTGCTGACAGAGGCGTGCTTTGCAGCCACGGAAATTCAGCCACACAATAGGAGAGAGCTGGGCTGCTCTGGCTGTGCCAGGGGTGTTCAATCGCACTGTACAAAAGATTAAAGGTGAAACGACGGGGAACTTGACTGAACTTGCCCTGAGGAATTAGCTGTACCCCCCCGAAAACCGCCTTCACCATCAATACCAGAGTTCAGTCTGCCTTGAACCAAGTCTACAGAAGCTGAATTTGTACCTCTTCCCTTTCAGGGGCTTTACCAGCGCAGTGAAAAACAGAATAAAAAGGTCGGTCTCGCCTGGGGCAGTTGCCACCGGCTTTGCTTTTTGTGTAGTTCCCTCGCTGAGATCTCGCTGAACTAGACACTGTTCCCATGTTCCTGTAGTCACTGTTTTTTCTGCTGTGCTCTCCAGGGTGGAGCTGCGCCGTGCTTGCCGTGGTTAGCGTGGTTCGGATTCCAGTATCGTTAACTGGGGGGAGGAGGGGAACAAAAGACACTGGCCTGGTGATGACATTCTTATTTCTCCTGTCTTGAAAAACACCACGAATGCCAAGTTTGCAGGATTCTTCTGAATTAACCTTGTTTAGGGACAAGGTTGATACGGATTGACCGGGAACGAGCTCTGGAAGAGAAGTGTCCTGCGAGGAATGATATGCAGGAAATTTGCAGGGATGTTATTTTAACCTCGTAGATAATCTGTTGTTCAAGGGTATGACTGATACTTTCAGGGAAATCGAATGAGCAAACTAAGTACAGACGTTGCCAGTTGGCCGCAGCTCTGAGATCCATAAAAGGGACATTGGAGTGGCTGGAGTTCATGTTCCTGACACTGAACGAGCTGAAGTGCGGCTGCAGATCCCATTTGTTATTATTATTACCTCTATTATTGTTATTACTTTCTTATCAGGCTTGGTAAAAGAACATTCTCAGCAACTTTGCCATGTCATAGAGTCAATTTTGAAGTGAATAAATATTTAGAGACTCGTTACTTTGAATCTTTCGCCTAAGAAAAGCGCCTGACAGCGGAAGAAGTGCTTACGGTGTCACGCTGGTCATACACCGGCCTGCTGAGGGACGTAACGGGCAGAACCTGCTGAACAAATTAAGCTGCTGTCAAAAGGGATGTCAAAAACGTTCAGCTGAAAACTGCGCACCGAATGAGATCCGATCGCCTCAGCTGGGAACTGCACACCAGCCGAGACCTGATACCCGCCAGCCGTGTGAAACCCAACGCTCGAGGCCCTGGACCTCCTAAATTAATGCCTCGCTGTTATAGTTCTGATGCTTTATTTCTCTGTAACAGACAGTTTGGGGGGTGTCTTGCTAAGTTTTACATTTCAGTGACATGCTGTTGCCATTTTATTGGAAATCTTTTCCTTCTTCGGCTGTGAGACTCGAAGTAAAAGAAATTCTGAATTTGCTTTTCCTTATTTAGTCATTATTGTATCTACATTTATCATAATTTCCCTTTTACAGTCTTTGATGAGAATAACTGTCACGGGTTAGGGCTGGGCTGGCCACTAGACGAGTGACAGATGCTCTCGTTTAACCCCTCTCCCTTCCCAAAGGGGAAGAGAAAGGGACAGAGACCGATGGACTGGAAAACTAACCCAGGAAAAGTCGCAGGGGAACGGCATCAGCAAGACAAGCTGTAGCCACAGGTTCTTGCTTGGCACTCAAGCACGTGCCAAGAGTCACCTCTTGCCTGGTTTCCTTGATATTTAACCGAGGAGCTGCCTCTCAGCACCGCCGCAGCACACGCAGATTTAATCTCACCAGAGAGATTTGGCCATTTGGCAGCTTGCAGATGCGCACCAGTCGTACAGACAGAAGCTGTGTGTCAACCAAAGGCCCACGGCGCTGAGCCTTGTCCCTTCGTCTCCTGTCAGGTCACTGCTCCAAGTGCTCCACATTCACCCAAAAATAACGGTTAGAAGTGACCCAGCCCAAACGGTTCAATATTTAAAACACAAATTCTTGATGTTACCTACTGGTGACTTTGGCCCTGCGTTTTCTTGCATACTTTCCATTTTCTGAAGAAGGAACATTCCTGGTGCATGCTCCCCGTCTCAGTCCCAAACATTTGTCTGCCATGGTTGAGTTACAGACCTTTAAAAATAGGCTTGCAGGGGAACGCTGACACGCCAGCTGGCAGGTGCCGCAGTGACACATCGGCGACAGGCAACTCTCCTCAGCAGCTCAGTGATGGGGAACGGTCGCTCTGATTTAATGGCACCAAGGACGGCGGCAGCACAGCATCTCCCGCCATAGGCTTGTGTGTACCCTGACTGACTCGGCGTGAAAAAATAACCAGCCCGGGGAATGATGCTGGGCTTCGGGGTGCACCAGCTTGTTCCCTCGATCGCGATGATTTCATCGCAATCATCTGGCAGTTAAGGAGGGTTTGAGACTTCCTTTCCCAGCTTTATCTAGCAGGAGGGGATTCCTAAGAAGTCATGCAGAGTGTTTCAATAAAATCTCAGGGTCATCAGAGCAGTTTTCTGTCCTTGCAAAGCCCTGCGTTTGATAGCATCATCTAGTGTGTTCCAGCTCCTAAGATCAAATGATGGTGATGGAGATACATTTTTTTCACCGGTGCGCTTCTTTTCTGCCCGCTCAGGTTTGGACACGCTGCAGCGTTTCTCTCCCAGCCCACGCTGGGGAACAAAGGAGAGTCCGTCC
>NW_010400837.1:3046-9500 GCF_000710305.1 Buceros rhinoceros silvestris | reverse complement strand
CCGCGCGGAGTGGCCGCGCTCTGCCCTTGCCCACGGCACGGGGGAAGAGGGATTTAAACCCACACCCAAACCCTTCCCGCCGCCTTTTTGCCGCCGCTGAGCTGCTGGGAACGCGGACAGGCGGTGCCGATTCTGCGAGGTGCAGCTTTCGTTGGAGGGGAGCGCCAGAGCAATGCCAGCTCCGTCCGGGCCATTATTTTCTTCGCTCTGCCGAGGAATGTCTTTACTGGTTGCCAGGTTTGCCAATAAAACTTGCGAATGAAAAAGTGTTGGTTTCCAGGAAAAGTACTTCTGTTTTTTAACCTCCCCCTTGCTGTCTAATTACTGATGTGTTCAACCCCCGAAAAACAGTTTCATAAAACTGTCTGGTAAATCCAGAGGCAGATGCCTTCACACAGTCATATGGTTACAGAGATGTGTACATATACACACACACACGCCCATATACCTGCAGAGCGGGATGCTCGCATGGTTTTCAGGGTTTTACAAGTCATTTATGGGTATTAAGTACAATAGCACAGAAGAACTAGTCTCCTTTAAGGCTCCTAGGAGCTATGGTAAAATACAAGCAATAAAACTTAGGTATCTGCATATGTGCTTTTATGAAACTCTCTTTGCACAGTTATTTGGGCACTGCTAGAAGTAAACTATTATGGTTGTTTACATACAGAAACCAATGACTCACTCTGCAAAAAGTGTAATAAAAAGCAGCGAAAGAAAAGTTTAAAAAGTAGAGCTCTCAAGATGCATCTGTTATTTTCCATAAAACGGAGATTCCACAAAAGAGACGGATTTTTAAATGTGACCCCGGGCAAGCCCCTCTTTCTAGTAGGGCAGTGTCCTCCACACCCTACAGTGTGCCATTTAAAATTAAAAGAAGTCATCATTCAGTTCCTGAGTGTGTTATCTACCTGTAGCTTCTGATTCTTTGTTTCTCTTGCTTCCATGTGCAGTATCATTTCTGCAAATCTGTAACAGCCTGGTAGGCATGATTCGAAACAGAAATACTGCACTGAAGTGGAAATGAGCTTTGGCAGTATGTATTTCAGTGTCCTCTCAGTGCCCCTTCTTTATGCTCAAGGACCAAATAAAGGCCAAGCTTTCAGTCATTCTTTTTCATTAGGTGGATTGTCCCCCTTCACTCAACCTCTGCGCATTGAACATGTGGCTCTGGCACGCCATCTGCCCCACTGCACAGCTCATGCCCCAATTCCTGTCCCAGTGAGACCGGCTGGCCAACTGTGATGGCAACATGGCTAATGTTTGCGTGTGAGGAAGGCACCACCCAAGCCAAATAAGGTCAGTCCCCCTATTTTGCAAAGCAGAAGAGATTGTAAGCTTATATCCAGTGCTAGATGATTGATTTAGAGGTGCTTCGCTGCATGAATACAAATACAGATCTTTAACTTGGCGTAGCATAAAGGAAAAGACACTTGGGGGATTATTTTTAAAACTTATGTTTTCTATTTAGCTTGATAATCCCTAAGTAGAGCCAAAGGTGCTTAGCTGAGACATTTAGAAATAACTGCACGTCTATAACTGTGGGCTGTAAGCGTGGTTGGTTAGGTAGATGGATACATAACTTTCTTGTAATAGACAATTTTGCTCTTAGAGTTGTGGACACTGCAAACCTTGAAACTGTAGGACACTTCCGTTGGTATCTTCCCCCTTGGTTTAAACAGGCTGGCCGGTTAGCAGAAAACAGCATTTCCCCATTCTCTGAAGCCTTCTGGAGAGCTGCTGGGTGCTCCCTGCTTGATGGGGAGGCCCACGAAGGCAGAAGGAGGGTTTGCATGGGATGGAGACTGAAGCTACCGTAACCATCCCTGTGGCAAGAACACCCACAGAAAGAGATAATTTTGCCCCTCCCACACCAACTAACAGCCAGAAGCAAAAAATGTTAAAGTAACTTACATCATCGTTTGCCTGTATCATTACTAAGGAGGAACTGAAAGCTGTTTTATGAGGAGCAGACAGACAAGACTAGCTTGAGCTTGAGACATAAAAAACCCAAACCACTAAGATACCTGAAGGCACCCCAATTAAGTGATATTACCATCCCGATCAAGAAGCAGTCATTGTTAGTAAGCATCCCTGATTTTTAACAGAGATATTCCAATTAGGTAGATTTCCTGATTAGGTGCACTTAAATTAAGTGGCGAGAACAGCGTGGAGGAAACATGGATGGCCTTTGTAAAGGCCAGCTTCAGAGGGGGACTTTGTCACTTGTGACAGGGTGTGAGTGGAGTTCAGACTACGTAGCCCAAAATCACAGCAATGCTCTTTCGCCCCAAGCCGAGCAGCCACCTAACCTTGCTGGCACTCAGCCTTGGTCGGTGCCTCTGTCTTTTACCAGCGCGTTCCCCAGGCAGCGGTAGCTCTGCTGCTGGGCCTGCCCACAACCGCCTGAGTCAGAGCATCTTGGCACCTGTTTTCAGCCTAAATCCCAATGGGATCCAAAAAGTAGGCAGAGTGGCGTCTAAGTATCCGCAGGGGCTGATCCAGTAGATAATGTCTAGGGCTTTGAGATAAATTTGAAGGGAAGGTCCTTATCAGCTCTGCACTGCCTATCTCTGTATTTTACGGGTCTCAACTCTGACCAGAGCCTCATGGTTTTTTTGATGGAGTGTCTCGAGTTGACACATTTTGGCAGCAGTCACATAACTTTGTATGCTATTGTCTCTCTCCTTATTACTTGGGCCTTGAGCTTGAAGGTCTAAAGCACAGGTTCTGGAGGAAAAAACTGCAGACAGCAAGACTTCCAAACAATGGTTGTTTTGAAAGCCCTGAGCTCAACATGCCGAATGTGCTGAGTGAAGAAGGAGGGAAAGGTATTAGGCTTACATCTAGCTGTGCTGTCCTTGATGTTCACCATGGGAACGGCTACAACTGAAACAGCTCTTCTGGTTAGAAGAGAGCCCTGTGAAAGAAGGGTGCAGTGGCCAGTGATGGCCTTCCTGGGCCGTGGGAAGAGCTTCGTGTCTCTCCATGCATCTATTTCTCTCCAGAGGCTGGGCTTGTCTTGCATCTACGCACTGCAGAAGGGGAGGAATATGAGCCCTCCACCACACCTCTAGCTTTCAACATTTGCTGAGCCTGTTTGTCTATTTTGTTTTACTTTTTTTTTCCCCTATGACTTTTGAGATTGTAATCTCAGCAGGGCAGGGACTACCTTCTGTTCTACATTTATACACTGTCTAGCTGCTGACTATGCCAGGAATCTTGAGATGACATGCTAATAATTAATAAGCAATATTATCTTGGGGGATATTCTTCAAGGATTCATCCTGAACCAATTGGATTGGGTACAAAATAGACCATTTTCTCTGGAGCAGAAGGGCTTACAGTAACCACTCGATTAAAAGGATCACTCTCTGCAGAGGTGAACACAGGTGTTGCATTCAGTGGTGTTCATCACGGATTTGCATAGACTGAATAGTACACCATGTCCCTCTTTCTTCTAAATTTAGGGGAATGGCAGCAGCCATCTAAATCTCTTTGAAGACAAAGATGACATGGAGTTTTCTTGCTGACCTGCAGCAAAGGTGTGCTCTTGAGGTGTGCGTGGTTTTCAATTTGCCTACCCATAGAAATTCCAAATGTAGTGCTTTCATGCAGTTATTTCATCTCATGTGTGTCATCCTGACCTTGCACGGCTGTGTGGCATGCACCAAATGAGTCCAGAAATTCATGTTTGAAATTCATGTTTGAATTTCTCCTTTTTTATTTTTCTTTTCATATTCTGCTTTCCCTTTTAAATGAGGCCAGATCCTCAAGCCATTAAGCTGAGTTGCATCAGCTGTGGCTATGACTTGGAGAAATTAAAGGCGAGCACTTGTGCCAGCTCAGCACCACCATGGTGAATGAACTCATAGATGTTAAGTCACTGGAGAGTGAGCAAGACCAGAGCTTGGATGCTGCTGCTACATTCCATGTGTGTATATTATGTGCCAGGTAGCACCAGGGGATGGTAGTAGGGAAAACGTCTTTGGGCAGCTCCAGGATCAAGATCGGCTGCTTATTCTGCTTTGTTTAAAACCATCCATCATGATGTGCAGGGTGCAGTGGTGGCATAGATTTTAATTTGCAGAGTTAAGTATGCTCGTTAACTCTTCAAAATAATGTTATCTCTTCCAGTGCATTTCCCATCGAAGTGAATGGAAATGTTCCCATTGACTCTAAAGCACAATTTCCTCCACCTCCTCCTTCTTAAAAGACTTAATCAAGCATGTTTAGTAGAAACCTATGAGAGCTGTCTAATGACAGACTCGCTTTGCCCAGGGAAAAATGTAACTATAAACTGAAACACGATGCTGAAAACTAGGTTTAGTAGAAAGTGTTTAGTCTAGTGCTAGATGAATGATGGAAGCTTGTATTCATGAATAATTTATTTCACAATTGGTGGGAAAAAAAATGACTAAGTTCTTTGCTCGTTTTTCCTTGCCTGTCTACCAAGCTGGCTGAACAATGCGCAAACAATTTGCTAATATTTATTCAGGAGCAAAAAGGTCAGCTTTTGTCAAAAGTGTTTTTAGCAGTGACTTGGACTAGCACCAGATCAGCTTAATTTTCATGTGTCCTCTGCATAGTAAACAAAGGAAACTGTTCTGAATTTAGTTACTGATTTTGCTGCAAATTCACATCTCACCAGCAACACACATTCTAGTGAAAAGGCCACGTTGTGAAGCCTCTGCAAATACTGGAGTTTCACGCCCTTGGCCAACCTCCTGAGACTCCAGAAACCTCAGTGAGTTTCACTCTATAGCCTGTACAGTGGGTGTTGCCCATCTTCAGCCCCTTCTGAAAGGGGCTTCTTCAAAGTCCTGTGTAGCATTGTAGATGGCAGCTAGGTACCGGGCTGAACGAGCAGAAGCTCCACTGCTAAGGAGAAGGTGTGTTTCATGATCAGGAAGGCTGCCATCTCCATATATGATGATGCAAGTAGTTGCTGATTGCCAGACAGAAGCTGCTTATTAATTATTTTTCCTCTTAGTGAGAGAGGAAATGCAGACAGACAGCAGTCTCTAAAGAGCTGTCTTTATTAGCTTGACCTGACAGCAGTACAGAGGTGTTTTGCTTGGGGATAAAATCCATGGTTTGCCTTGCAATTTAGTGAGCATGTCTGCATCACCTCCTACGCTTCCTCCTACAACTTCTCCCTTCCCCTGTGACACACCCAGGCTTCTTTCTTGCTACTGCTTCATCCTCTGCTACCTTTCTATCTTCTCCCATGCCACCAAATGAGCCTAAAAAAATCTTCTTAAATTAATATATATTTTTAATACTTTTATGTCCTCCTCACCTCTTCAGAAAGACTGTAGACAAACCTACTCCCTACCCTAAACACTGAAGGTTCAAGAGCATGCTTCCTTCCAGAAACAACCTGTCTGATCCCAAATTCAGCGCTGTTGCTGTCTGTAGGTTTCAAATTAAGACAAGGGCTTCTGCGGGGATGGAACATGACTCTAGACTTGCACCATTGATTCCCAGAGAGGTGGCAGGCACCTTGAAGACAGGGGAAGCTGTAGGTACTTGAACTTCTCCTGAACTGGGTCCTGTCAGCTTGGTGTGTGCCAACATCTCCTCCACGTGCCACCAGCTGCAGCTGTTGCCTGTACTTACGCTTAGCCTCTTTGAGAGGGTAAGTTTTTAGGCCCTTGCTTCACGTCAATGTTTTCTCTTCAGGTGGGAACAGCCCACCCTTTTTTGTGGCTTCATCTCTTCAGGACTGCCTGTGCATGTGTGGAAAGGGGAGACAAGGTGGGTCCTTCTAAGTGATGGTCACCTGGTGTTGCAGGAGTTGTGTTTCCCCAGGCATTCCTAGTTCCCATCTGTTCCCAAAAGCTGTTTGACAGTGTGAAAGGGATGGGTCATAGCATTACTTCTTGGAGTGTGGGATCTATTTGCCCCCTCATGCAGAGAGGCTCAAAGCTGGTCAGGGCTGTTGCAGGACAAAAGAAGGAGGTTATGAGACATGGAAACAGCAGGTCATGGAATTTCTTTTCAGCTTTAGCTCAGGTAAGCTCCCAGTGCATATAGAGGAGCGTTACCTGATTAACTGCCACAGGCCTTGGCTGTGTGTGCTGTGTCACAGTGCCCAGAGGTGCACAGGAATACACTTAATCCTTCATGCCACAAGCTGAAGTGCTCACTCACGGCTTTGTCCTCAGATGTGACCCAAATTCACAACAGCCTTGTTTGTGCTTGGCTTCAGAAGGCCAGCTAAGCTCCAGCCCAGCTCCTGCCATAATTTGGAGCAGCTACAAGGCAGTAACAAACTATATGCTGCACTCACACTCACTGTGTCTAATATAGGGGGCTTTTACCCTGGCTACTGTCACTGGCCCTGTGGGCTCAGAGGTGGCAGTAGCGGACAGACACTGCAGAGGAATAGTTTATGTACAGGGAAACTGTGTTCAGGCTCTCATGTTCTTGCAGTGCTGGAAGGTCAGAG
>NW_010400837.1:0-2939 GCF_000710305.1 Buceros rhinoceros silvestris | reverse complement strand
GCAGGAAGAAGAGCCCAAATCCCTGGCTGCGCTGGCTTTATTCAGGGAGAGCTCTCTCCTGAAGTCCCAAGTGTGCGCGGAATAAGACAGAAAAGCAGACTTCAGGACTTGATGCTTGTGGGGCTGTCGTTTGTCTGAGCTGAGTTCTCAGGTAAGCATGTTTCCTGCTGTGTGCTGCTTGTAGGATCAAGCCCTGGAAGCTGTTGAGAGTCACTGCTGCTCCTCCTGGAGCCAGAGGCAGCTCGGGATAATCAGCATGTATAGGAATAAGCTCTGACAGTGGAAGCCTGGTAAAAGCACAGTTTAATTTCATTGTGGTATGCAGCACTCCAAGAAAACTCCCAGACTCAGTCCTTTTCCTTCAAGCGCAACCCCTTATCAAGGTCCTTGGCAGCAATTCACTTACAGAAAGGAGCAGCTGTCATGGTATTCCCACATGCAAACACGGAAAAACAACCCCTCCCTACTTCCAGTGCAGCAATGTTATGTAGTAAGAATAATTACAATATTTAACACTTGTATCTGCGCTTTTAATCTTCAAAGCACTTAACAAGCACTAGCTACAGGTAATTGCAGCTGCAGAGTGATGTGTCCGTTTGTAAAAAAGAGGAGAATTGTGTGCATGTCTGCTCCAGTGGTCCTGCGCAGGGTGCACACAGTGCAAAAAGGGCTGTAGAGACTCAATGACTTGGACTCTCTTGTCTTCCACGGTTGATTTCCTGCTCCCCACCCCCCCACACCCCTGCCATCACTGGTCACTGCCATCCTGCCAGAGGTTACTGATTTCTTGGGTCTGTTGGTGGAATTGCTCACCTTAGGGTTTCCCAACCCCTCAGTCCCAATGAACTTGGTTAGGAAAGACCTATACGTCAGGCCATGTTAGCTGACCTGGCCTGTTTTGACTGGAATGGATGAGGGAGTGCTTGGATAAGCAGCTCAGCTGGCAAACCTGGGAAAGTGGTAACTCCTGGCAGATGGGCAGAAAAGAAGGTGGCTGTGGAGAGGCTTGTAGGAGGCTGGCAGCTGTGGAAACCGGCACAGGAGGTGTGTGTCTGACAAAGCGAGATGAGCCCATGCTGGTTCCTCCTTTGGTTTGCCTCTCAGTCCTAAGGAACTTGGTGTGGAAAGCCTCACTGTAAGGCATGTCTCCTTAACTGCTTTGCTGTATCCATATGGCTTTTGGCTCACGATGAAAAACTAGAACTCCACGAGAGTGGAGAAACTGGTGATGCTTTTAATGTTTTTGCTTTCAGATGTTTTTTGTGAGGAGGCTGGTCATTAGACAGCTGTTCAGTCCTACCATTTTTATGGCCATCCTTTATTGCCTTAATCTGCAAAACTGGCCATTTACTCTTGCAGCATCACTCCTGCATTCTCTCCTTTAGCTTTCTTACCAAGTTTGCTCATCCAAAAGTAGTCAGGTAAAGCCTCTGTTCCTCCTTAGAGTAGACAAATGAGATTAGTGGGTGTGAAATGCGTCATTAGAGCGTGCAGTGCTACAGAATACCAGCTACCAGCACCTGGGAAGTTATAGCATACGCAGGGTATCCTGAGCATCCAGTTCAACTCCTGGCCTTCACAGGCAAAAAACCTTCATATTTATTAATGTAAAGTGATCACACAGGCAAACGATGGCTGTGTTGGTCGGGTCCCTTCTAACCTCAACGACTCTGTAGGACCGTGTACTGACCGCATTGTTTAGATAAGTTTGAGGCCCACATACCTTGTAATTTGATTTTAAAGCAAATCCAAAGCTAAATGCTGGAACTTTTGTTTTCCATGGAAATTACACTCTTATCTGTGCAGTATGAATGTCTGTCCTTCCTGCTGCTTAAGAGGAAAATTAAGGTAATATATAGTGTAAAGTAATAACAATACATTAACAGGAATTGGTTCATTCAAAGGGGTTAGCTCAGGTTTTGCTTTTATTTTAACTGTTCGTGCACATTATCATTTTCCCCTTAAGGACTGTTTTGAGGAGGAAGATTGTGAAACTCTGAGCTGGTTCTCTCTTGGGCTGCAGCTTCATTATTATGTGCATAATTCCAGAAATTTAAGACTCTGCTTCATGAAAATATGCCCTCTAACAGTGCTGTCTCTGTCTCTTTCCATTTGTTAGCAAGTTTTAGTCATATAATTCTTCCAGATTTCCATATTATCAATTGGATAACATTTTTTTTTCTTTTAAGGACTCCACTCCTGAAATTAATTGATGAGATGGGAATCTTTACATTCTCTTAAAGAAAATTTTAGAAGTTTCTAGACCTTGTTGTTACAGAGGAAAGCATCCCATGAATGTGCGTGTATCTCAGAAGCAAAGAAAAAAGCTCCTGAAAGAAACATGTGCACAAACCAACCTCTGAAGTTTAACCTTGTGACTCTTAAGTTCCTCCTCCTTTTTGAGGTCTCAAATACTATGATCGGCAGTGCTGTGGAAGGGATCATCTCTCAAAGCCAGCTGCATCCAGGCAAACAATGCCCTGTGAGAAGGAGCAAACCTAAGCTCTCAGCTTGGTAATTTAGCCTCCTGCCTGTACAGTTCTGAGTATGGACTGTCTGTGAGACCAGGAGGAAAAAACCCTGAAATCCGCTCCCTTGCTTGCATAGTTCCAATTAAGTGCAATCAATTGCTCAATCAATCTTTTGCTTTTAATAAAGTCAGTTATCTTTTTCCTTCTAATTCCCCTCCAGGTTTTTTAACAATTGTTCAGACAGACACAACAAGCAGCTTTTGTAAAGGAAGAGTGTAGGCGTTTCCTTTGGCTGTTTTCACTTTCTGCCTATGATGATGTTATGCTCCCCACCCTCCCCAAATCCTGATCATATAGAATGCGTGTGCTAGGAGCCCATATATATTTTTTTTTTCAACTGGCATGAATTGAGTACCCTAATTTGATAGCAAAATCATGCCAAAATATTTGGAGGGGGAGGCGGCGGGG
>NW_010400836.1:0-10939 GCF_000710305.1 Buceros rhinoceros silvestris | reverse complement strand
CTGGCAGTTACAGCCCAAATCACTGCTAATGCATATGTGCCAATACTACCTGAGAAAAAAAATATTCATACACTTCCATGCGGTCTAATTTTTCAGTATTAATTGAATGATGGAATAATATTTTGTTTATATATACATATATATAGTAGATGAAAATTGAGGCTAGAATTGGGGGTTTTTTTTACAAATTACTCATGCAAAGGCTCACAAAAATAATCTTAATATTTCTGAGTGTCTGTATCTCCTGTGTCTGTCACAAGCAAATTCAAAGTATTAATCAGTGGACAGAAGAACATTTATTCAGACGCATTTGCTAAGGTAAAAAGGCTCGCAGACACATTCTCTGCACAGAAAGATTACGTGAGGTATTGAAGGGGTCAGTAGGGAAGGGATAAACTTTATCCCATTAAGCTGGGAAGTGTGAAAGGTCTGTGCCTTTTAAGGGTGCTTTTCTTTCAGCCGTAACTATGCAGGGTGGTGTTTGAACTTCAAGCCATTTGGGATAGCAGAACTGTAGCCGAAAATGCCCCGGTGCTGAATGGGTGACCCGGCAGTCCTTCCAGGCTGGGACATTAACGGTCACTTGTCGGACAATGAATTGGGCGTATTCATGTGGGAATACTGGTTTATTCTCTTCCAAAATGAATCCGAGCATTATCAGCCAAGCTGTCAGACAACATGGAACGAAAGTCGGAATTCCATCACTTTTGTTTGCCCATTGCAAGAAGCAGCACATTGTTCTCCGGAGAAACAGAGACAATCTCTCTTGCCAAACACTTTAATGTCGGTCTTGTTGAGTAGTGCCACCAGATGATGCCGGTGAGCCCAGCTTAAGAAAAACGGGGGTGAAAGCCTCTGCTGGCACCAGGGGACACAACTTTGTGATGTTGCGAAGCTGAGGGCACGGGGTGACTATCACCACAACCCAGCAGAACGAGCAATTGTCTTTGCCCTGAAATAACAGCTAACAGTCTTCTGTGACACCAGTACTCACATCCATCAGGTGACACGTAGTCAGGAGCTCTGGAGGCGCCGCGCTGGATCCCTGCACTATTTCATCTAGACGTAAAACAGCAGTGGGAGGAGGAATCAGTCTTACAGATGTAACCTGACTTCAAAAGAGATTAAGGCCAGTTATTTACACCAGCATATCCCCCAGTGACTGGCTAGTCTGTAGTAAATCTGAATGTAAGTGTACCTCTGGGAGCAAACAGCAGGACATGGAAGTCATTATAATTCATACAGACTTTTCTTATCCATAGTTTTGCCTAAGACATCCTTCTGCTGTAATCATCTGAAAGCTAAGAATAATTACCTTTAGACGTTTTATAACGTCAAGGCAGAGATGGATTCTGAATCTGATAACCTGCTTTGGATCAAGACACCAAAGACCTTACTAATTCCTTGTGTAAGCATGTGCAATTTCTGTGAGTGCTCTCCACCCACCAGTGTCAGTCGAATTTAAGCTCACACCCACCATACCGAGATTCCACCCCTTGAAAAACGCAGAAATGTCCGTGCCGCCTTTCTCTTTCGCCATGTTATTCTTTGTCCTTCGGAAATCAGCGTTGGGTTTGTGCTGTACCATACCCTGTACCATACTACCGCGGTATGGGGTGAATTAAAGAATTCCTCAACTTCAAACGAGGAGATGTTGTTACATATTCATGAAGCTGGATTAACATCAGACACCGCTGACCTGCAGCGCTGCCAGGGAGCCCCTGCAGCAACCCTCAGCCTGAGACCACGAGGCACTGCGGAACCAGTCCCACTCCTCTTGAAAGCAATGGGAAAACTCCCGTTTACTGCTGTAAAACCAGAACGATCCTAATTTCAGTGCTCCCACTAACCCTGTTGTCACTCAGCGACATCACTGTACCTCCAAAGTGTCCTTTACATGGGCAGCGGGGGTTTTAAAAGACAACGAAACCCCACGCTCTCGAACAGAAATGAATGGCCTGATGCAAAGCCCGGGTGCAGATCCAGCAGAGCTGACACGGCTCCTCTGAAAATGCCCAGACGGTTCCTCTAGCAGCGTGATGTTGGCATTGCACGGTTCTCTTCAAGCAAGAGATTGTAATTTACTTATCTTTCTTCTGACAAATACCTTTCCTACCGATAAATCACGGGCCGTCATTATCTTCCTGTTGGCTTTAAGAACAAAATACGCTGTTTGAAACTGTTCCCGTCCTGTGTGTAAGTCAAAACAGAGCTCGCTCTTCAAACAGAGCCACCTGCTGACAGCCAACTATATTCACTTTAAATCCTGAAAATCTGGAATTGGGTGGTGTTCTCATCACGCATCGATAACTAGAAAGTAATGGACAGAAAATGTATAAGACAACTTTAACCAACAGAAACCTTTTACTCCTGTCCCTGTGTTGAATCTGACTGCTGTCTCTGTTCCCTAGAACACAACAGCTCTTGGCATTTTTTTTTTTTGGCTCTTCACCCGTATCAAAGGTCTTTGAGGGAGAGAAGTCATAAAGCAGGCCACTAAAACCAAACAAACTATGCAGCAACCCTGCTGTATCTTTAAATATCTGTAAATCTGCGCGGATACTACAGGTGATATTCGAGAGAGGCACCTTTCGGCAGCCACCAACACTTCTGGATTTTCAGACAAATTTCCGCTCACCCTGATTCTGTTCAGTAGGGAAACGAGCTGGCAAAGCCAGGGAGCAAACAGCCCGGTGTGACACAGTGGATGCCTGACCAGTGTCTGGCTCAAGAATGGCTGGTGGAGAGGCTGGCTCTGAAGGACGTGTTCAGTCTGGACGTTTAAGACTGACTATTCAGTCTGCTCTGCCTCGTGCACCTGGGGACATTTCAGGTGCCATCTCCTGTGCACGCTGTGACAAAACACCTGCATGCAACCCCTTTGTAAAGCAAACGGACAGTGCACGTGCTGGTGTGTTGGGTAGTAAGAGCCTAAGGCCATGCAAAAGCAGGATATTTTCTGCAAATTTGATAACCCTGTTATTTCTGCTTAGCGTTAGAAACACAGAATCACAGGTTGGTCTGGGTTGAAGGGACCTTTCCAGCTCACCCAGTCCCACCCCCTGCAGGGAGCAGGGACATCTGCACCCAGAGCAGGGGGCTCAATTCAGTCTGCTCTGCCTCGTGCACCTGGGGACATTTCAGGTGCCATCTCCTGTGCACGCTGTGACAAAACACCTGCATGCAACCCCTTTGTAAAGCAAACGGACAGTGCACGTGCTGGTGTGTTGGGTAGTAAGAGCCTAAGGCCATGCAAAAGCAGGATATTTTCTGCAAATTTGATAACCCTGTTATTTCTGCTTAGCGTTAGAAACATAGAATCACAGGCTGGTCTGGGTTGAAGGGACCTTTCCAGCTCACCCAGTCCCACCCCCTGCAGGGAGCAGGGACATCTGCACCCAGAGCAGGGGGCTCAGAGCCCCAAGGGCCAACCTGACCTGGAATGTCTCTAGGGATGGGGCTTTACCACCTCTTGGGGCAACCTGTGTTTCAGCTGTATGAAGAAATGAGGGGGTGCACACATGAGCCCTTGGGTATCTGTTGATTTCCTCCTCAGGGTTGCACAGAAGCAGTCTAACTAAAGCTCATGGAGTTACTGATCTAGCCACATTTGATCCCTTCCTGCTCTTGTCCTGAAATGTCTCCAGTGAGACTAGCAGACCGCTGCTGCCCCTGGCTCTCTTGCCATCCCGCACCACCTCACAGCTCATGCGCAGTTGTAACTCGCCCTCCTTGAGTCCTGCCCATTCACAAAAATCACCTCTCCAACAGAGGCACTCCCACACTGGGATGGGCTTCTGTGCCCACGCACCAGACCCACGCGTGCCAGTGCTGCCTGCTGGATGCACACTGGTCATACTGGAGGTCCCCCATCTGTCCCAGCCAGCCAGCCAGGGTGAGCCACAGGCTTGCTCTGCACTGCTCTGCTGCGGTGCAGGAGCACAGAGCAGCGCGTTCAATCCTCACCCTGCAGCTCTCCCTGGGCTCCGTGAGAGGAATTAATGTCCGTGCAAGCGTGTCTCCGGTTGATGGCTGCATGGCCACTGTCACACGACAGACAGGCACCGCATACTTCGTGCTGCTGCGCTTCGGAGTGTGTGTTAGGAGGGAAAGGCTAAACACAGACTCCGAGACAGAAAGGATTCATGCTATAGAGTCATGGGTCTACACGAGGGCGAGAGGAAATGGCCTCAATTGTCCCAGTGGGGTTTTAGGCTGGACATGAGAAAAAAATTTCTTCCCCGCTGGGGTTGTGCAGGTGTGTCCCAGGCTGCCCAGGGCAGTGGTGGAGTCCCCATCCCTGGAGGGGTTTCCCAGCCCTTGTGTCGAGGTGGTGCTGAGGGACAGGGGGCAGTGGGGACCTGGCAGTGCTGGGGGAACAGGGGGACTCGGTGATCTAAACAATTCTGTGACTCTACATGTACCCACTGTAAGAAGCAAAAGCGACATTTGACACTGACGGGGAGGAGCCAGCATCAGAAAGGACTGTGAAAAGCCAATTAGACATGAATATGTGGAAACAGGGTAAGATGCTTCCGTTAGATCTATGGAAATAACATGAAATACGACCAATCTCTGCAAGGTTGTCCCAGGGAAAGCAACAAGTTTTAGATCAAAATAACAGATTGGCCTAATAAAGCGTGTCTCAAAGCAGAAGCAAGCGGGCAGCGTCTGGCACATCTCAGCAGGGGTAGGACAAGACACCTGCGGCCAAGAGCCTGTAAGAACCCACCCTGAGCGGATCCAAGCTCCCCGGCCTGCACTCAGCCCAAACACAGCTTGTCCGTCGACCTCCTGCAGGGGATGCAGCTCAGAAGGCAGCCAGCGCACACATTTCAGCCAATCCCCCACCCCTGTGCTTTCCCTAAAAAATGAACTTGATCGGCACAAAACGCGCAGAGTTAAAACCGGCTGACCTCTCCCCTCGCGGCAGTCCACCGTGCCTATGAAAGCACAGAGCTTCTCTCCCCTAGTCCTGCCCAGGGCTACCGCACCAGCATTGCTTTCTTCCTTCTTTAAAAACAAACTCAAAACTCCAAACCCGGCACATTAGAAAACGAGGAGTAGGGCAAAGTTTAGCTGAGAAAGCTGCTGAGACCGAGGCCTTGGCTGAGTGCCCATCAAAATCAGCAGAGGTCTTCCCGTGCACTCCACGGGCTTTGGCTGAGCTCGAAGTGAAGGGGGCGAGGAGGGGGGAAATCTGTGCTGATTACCCACCAACGAAGTGTTTGAAATAATCTGCTGCCATCTGTCTTTGTTTTGCTAACCCACTCAGCTGGGCCTGAAAGGCAAATCCATCAAATGAACAGAGAACTAATTATCTCCAGAACGCTCCGTTTGCGGTTCTCACCTTCCACAAGAACTAACCCCCCTGACCGTGAAGGAGATCTCCCTGCACAATCACAACGAACCGCCACGAGGTTCAGAGGCTGCCGTTGGTCCTGACGGCTCTGTACGTCATGCAAGTTATAAAAATAAGTAGATTCCCTCAGCCTCAAAGAGCTGCTGTAAGATTTCTGTTGTATTCAGAAGGATCGATAAAATTATCTGGGTTTGGGGGTCAAAAGGAGATTAAGTCTCTGTTAATAAAAGATTGGTAACAGTTCACGTGACTGCTCAACTCTGTCCACCTCTATGGACATGGAGGAATCGGAGGAGCCCGGTGCCAGGGCGTGCAGTGTTGTATGTGTCTGTGTGTACCTGGGGGAGGAGAAGGGATGGCACCGTGGAGACAGGAAAAGCTGTGGAGGACCGGGTTATTGGATCCATTCTAGCAGGAGGACAAACCCTCTCCTTAGAGGAACCACCTATAAGCAGGAGTACAGAAGCATAGCAACAACCTGACAAATCGGTATTCGGTCAGGTATGAGCAACCTAACATGATCTGTAATAAATAAGTCTTCAGACTCCAGGGAATTACTTTGGATTTAGTCACGCAAAAAATGTGAACAATTGAGGCCCACGGGATGTTTTGGGGTACCTTCCTGAGGCATCCAGAAGATTTTACTGACTAACTCCAAAGAAATCACTTCTAACCCCAGATTTGCTGGAGACCCGAGCAGTAGCTGTCATTTTCTCAGCACACCACATTTTACAGACAAAGCGGAGTTTGGGTATAACTTCACAGGAGTTCAGCGGCATTGCAGAAGAGATTAATTCCTACAACATGCATGTCCAAAGGTGACAAAATGATGATAAAGTACTTAACCTTGGTGACTCACGGAAGAAGCTTGTGACTCTGCTGTGTGAATGTAGCTCTAAGTGCAGGTTTTGAACCGTGTGGAGGCCAGCAGAACGGCTGACACCCAGGCTCACGCCTGCTCTTTGGCTCCAAAGTTACTCTGCAATAAGGTGTCACAGCAACAGAGTCATTCAGTTACTCTTGACTTACAAGAAGTGGATATTCCAGTTCTGGCTGCATTTAAGAGCTCTCTTACCAGGTCTCGGTGATAGTAACATGCCCCTAGTATCTGTCAGAAAGAGAATGGCTCAAATGTGACCACGAGATAAGGCTGGCAGCCCCGTGTCCTCCTCAAACATGTTCCACTGCATTTCAGAGACTAAGCAAGACTGGACCAGGTGCTACTCGGATGGTGACCATGCAGGAAAACATGCCCGTTGCAGCAAAGTGATAAATGGCATCATTTCTCAAGAATCATCCAGTCTTATTATCAATGCCCACCTGCTCTTTGGAATGGTACAAAATCTGGGTTCTTTCCCCGGCGTACAGAAAACCGATCGACCCACAGAGACGAGGTATTTGTTTTACGCCAGTTCTGCACAGAAGAGTGTGCTGGGTGATAAACTCTCCTCCTAGAGGTGTGGTTTTTAGTATTATAACATATTGTAATCCAACTAATGGTTACGTCTGGATTCTGTCACCCATCACTAAGTCTTTGATCGACCTTGCATATGGTTACAGCTTCTACCCAGACCTTGTAAAAACGATGCTCGGACCTAACGCTAACAAGGGTTGACTAGAAACTAATGGCAGTGTCTGATCCTGAGGACCCTTCATTCTAGTTGCCATGGTCACCAAAAAGACTCTTTGTGGTTCCCTGACTTCGTAACTCTGCACTTGCCTGATTTTGGCCATTTTTAACTTTTTCTTGACATCAGAAACACATGGAGTCAAATGCAGTGAGACCCTGCATTTGAGGGTCACCCATTAAGCTCTCTGACTATTTTTGCCTTAGTCTTTATGTTTTGGGCAAAACCAAAATACAATACTTAATAAAAATACAATAAATAATAAGACATAAACTAGAGATACTCCTTGTCCAAGCAAATTTTTTAAATCTACTTTTTCAATGAATCAGTGCAGCTACCAGAGAAGCGTGAGCCCACAGTTCAGTCTGGGGGTCTGGGTAGTTCTGGGGCGTTGGGTGGAGTCTGAAGCTCTTCAAAATCTGCTATAAAAATCATACCACCACTGGGCAGCTATGGGACAATTCCATACTTGATAGACTCACATTTGTTGGAAAGCCTCGTAAAACCAAATTTAAAAGTTTATAAAATAAAAAGTCATATTTCTTTCTGAATAATATTTTCTTTTCTTCCTGTATCACTAAACAATAACAAACTGTGAAGAAACAGTCTGAAACAAACAGTCTGAAACAAACAAATGAAAAATTAACAGCGCTTTCGTTTTACACGGAGCTTATACATTTTTGAAGTTGCAACTTCGGAAACGTAAAATAAAAGTTTTCAGATGACCCTTGGCATGATCAGAATAAACAAATATTAGTCGGCTTTCAGCTAAATGCTGCCCACAAACACCTGCAGTTCATTCCCACGTGCAGTGTGGCAAAGAGGGTGGAGGAGGGCGAAGCCTGACCCCCTGATTCGAATATCCTGTCTAGCCATAAACCATCCCCATTTCAATTGGTGTTCGAAGAATTTCACACCACTGAAATACTCTTGGCAGGGTATTTTTTCCCGTGTATTCAGCATGTGCCCATCCATCAACACCGCCTTGATCCGACTGTTAAAATCATTGAAAACCGAAAAAGAACAAACTAAAACAAGATACCCAGCCATGAAATCTCATAATAAAGAACATTTTCCTGGGCCAGATGGTTCGCTACAGCAAAGGGTTAGTCTTTTGTTCAAACGGGGCTTTCAACAGCAGACTCTTTGCCCGCTGCAGAACCATTTCCAGCCAATTACAGAGAATTTTAATTAGGATCAAAAGTTTCCCTGGCTTCTCCTGCACGGCCTTGCAGAGCTGCGAGATCACCTTTAGGAGGAGCCTCATCCCCTCCTGTACAGTTAATAAAAGCACTCGCTGGCTCCTGCAAAGCTGTTAGGCGTTGTAAAATATGGATTAATCAACAAGGATTCTGAAACATAAAAAGCAACCTCATGAGATCTTTTGCTCCTCAGTCTTACCTCAAAATAACCAGCTGTAACTGAGCCTTCTCTGACGAATGCTCATCTTTTAGAGCTTTTAGAGATGGTGCGGTAGCGCTTAACACAAATATTAAGAATGAACAACCAAATCTGTAACATGAACCGCCTGACAGAAATAAAGCAGGGCCAGAGGCAGCGGAGATAGAAATCTGCGGGATAGTAAAAGCAGTTTAGAAACAATTATTGCTAATTTGAGGACACAGTGAAGAACAGAAACTCAGATCTCCATGGAAGGGATAAGAAATAATTAAATTTATTTAGGGGTGGTCACAAGAGTGGTTCTAACAGAAATGGCTAGGAATACCCAAATGATATTCCTAATTGACTAGGAATTCTAACAGAATGTCCGCATTGATCCTTGGTGTCCTGCTTTGTCCTGTGTGTCATTTGAACACCAGCCCAAGCAATGTCTCTGTCTACCTGACTCCACATCCTCAGCAGGCAACTGATCCCAGTGCCTAAAGCTGCCTTGGAGTTGAAATGTTTCTTAATGGGCAACTTAATTCTCCTTTCTTACAGACTAAGCTCATGTAGGCATAAAGAAAACTTCGTTCCATTCCTTTTCACGGAGTTCTCTAAAATCATTGAAGCCCATGATTCACATCTCCATCCAACCTTCCTGCTTCCCAAACTACACGGCCCATACACCATGTTTTCCAGATCTCTGGTCATTCCCGCTTTCCTCTGGGTTTGTTCCAATTTAACGACTTTTTTCTTGAAGGGCGATAAGGAAAACCTGTCCTGATCCTGCACGCTCACCCATGTGAGGTTGCGTGCCAAACCACTTTGAGTGCCTTCTCCTCCCTGTTAAACACACCATGGCCAGACCTTTTTTCATGACAATGTGACCCCATTGAGGAGTGACTTTGGCAAACTTGTATAACTTGAACTGCAGCAGGCAAGTAACACCTATGGCCTAAGTCCCTGCAGCTCGGCAAAGGGACAGTAAGGCAGTAATTTAGAATTGACACAGCTGCTTATTTAACTCCACCTCCAGTGTTCACTCCCTTCGACATCAGCCATGTACTTTGTCCCCTGCATGATTAATGTCTTCCTGGACGGCTGAAGCAAAACAAGGTGGGCTGCTTGGCAGTGGCTGCACCGGTTGGATGTCTCTGCAGAGACCTCTCAGAAGAGGCATATGACAAGAGGAAAGCTAAGCTTCTGCAAGACCAAAATTTCCACCTCCTTCAGACATTTGTGCCCCAGCCTGTTTGGAAAAGTCCTTAAAATTTACTGCAATTTCCAGATGGTTTCTAAGGGGCACCATCCTGTCTCTTCCTCAGGCAGAGGTAGGAAGAGACAGGCCATCTGACACAACATCTCCTCTCCCCTATTTTCTCTCTCCACACCAGTACTAGCTGCAGTACATACATGTTTTTTGACAGTAGAGAAACACTTGGTAAGAATTCCTTACAAATGCAACACTTTGCACAAACAACTTCAGTGGTGGCCCGCAATCAGCCACAAATCCAGTGTTTGGAGCCCCAGTGAGAGCACTGTTTGCTGTCCCTCATTTCCCACACCCCGTGCTGTATTGTCAGGGACACACAGCAGAACTGTAACACAACTGAATGTCAGGGGAAACAGGAAAAGAACGGGTTAACGCAGGAGCCAGGTCCCCACACACCTGCAAGCCCTAAGCAGCCTGAGGAAGAAGAGATAAAAGTCTGGGCTCAGCTTCCTACGGAAAGCTCGTTGGTCTCAGGTTTGCTCTGGGGAAAGGAGCTGCTTGCCCTGCCAGGCTGGGAAGGAGATGCCATCCAAGAGAGCAGTTTGCCCAGGACTGAAAGGTCGGTTGGTTGTTTTTCTCACTGCTGTGAAGGGCTCCAAGGGGGAGCCCTGCAGACCTCCAGCCTGCCTGCGAGGGAAGCCTGGGGAGTGAAGAAACACCTGAGCAGCTATTCCTGCCCTAACCAGGCTGGGTCAGGGGAAGCAATGGGGGAAGCAGGGAACGGGGGTGACCCGAGCAGTGGGGGTAGGGGCCTCTGTCCCCTTTGTCCCCTTCCCCTGAGGAGCAGTGGCAGGGTGTGCTGGGGCAGGTGATGGCCTGGGTCAGGCTGTTGCTAGGTTCTGTGGCTCCTGTCTCTGTTTTCCCTCTGCAACCGCAGCTGGATAGTGCTGAGAAACAGAATCTGGTTTCCGAGGAAAAGAATATTGTGCTTGTATGCATGGAAAGGGAAAACTGCCTTTGTACCTGCTCCGTAAACTGAAGTTGCTGCTTCTCTGCCTGCAGGAATACCACTGAACACCCAGAGAGGCTGCTGTGTCCATTAATCCCTGCTGTAAGCTTCTTCGCAGGCTCTAAAATCAGCAGCTGAGACATTAATCTGCTCATTTGCTCTAATGCCGAGAGGCTCCCGATGAGATTGGCTTCCACTGTTGCTATATTAGCTGTAAGCAGCTAACAACGCAGTTCACGACTCTAACGCAACCCCCTTCTTGCTCCTCGCCGGGTGAATCACAGGCAAAACGCACCTGAAGGAATATTCCTCCCCCAGTGCTCCACGGCGCAGCTGCTCCCGCA
>NW_010400835.1:24925-25534 GCF_000710305.1 Buceros rhinoceros silvestris | reverse complement strand
AATTGTCCCAGTTTTACACATCACCCACAGGCAGCATATATATAAATGTGCTATCAGGTCACCCAATGCAGCAAAAGTCCTGCTTATAAAAGATTGTGCATATATACATGTGCATATATATATATATCGATATATATATTAAAAATAAAATCAGATGAGGGGTATTTTCCTAGAGATGGCTAGAAGCAGAAAACTGATATTTATAATGGAAGTAATGTTGCATGAAGAAAAGTGCTTCTGAATTATGAGCTTAGAGAAAACCTTCTAATGAGCATGGAAGGCCGTATTGCGCATGGCTGCACAACTGGCTTTTCTTTGCCGTGAAAAGTATAACAGAGGTGAGCAGCAAAGACACTACACTGCTTTTGCATTCCAGGAGTACCTGAAATGAAAACTGTTTCAGCATTTCTGCGTGTTGGTTTGTGTTTTTTGATTGATACAGAAAATTGCTGGCCTGCATAAAATCCCTACTGTGCATATTATGATGTGGTGAGTATCCCAGAAGAAGATTTCCCTAACAGTGTAATATGAGAAAACTCATAGCAGTCATCTATTACTCTTTTATTCTTTAGAGTGCAGCCTGGGGTAGAAAATGTTGCTGGGGCAGAA
>NW_010400835.1:21996-24832 GCF_000710305.1 Buceros rhinoceros silvestris | reverse complement strand
GGAAAGAGTAAGGAGACGCTGACTATGAGGCTAAAATCATCCAGCGTTCCTGATAAGCTTTAATAATTCCTATTCTGCATTTTTCCTTTGATTGTATTTTATTAGATGTTCCTTATCACCAGATCAGTGTGATAGGTATGACCAGAAAATAAACTAATCAACATGAGTGCCTGAAGAGATGACTGCATGCACAGGAATTACTGTGGGTTTTTTTTTTCCCTTTTCGTAAATCATGCGTAAAGTTGAGATCCAATTTGAGGTTTTGGCAAAGAAAGTAATAGGGTCTTCTGGTTGGCTTATATTAATTATATAAACACATAATTATATTGGTGAAATTCAGACTTAAAACAGAAGTCTCAAATTAACATAGCATGTGTTTTAATCTCTTGCTACAGTGTTATAACCAGTAACAGGAATGTTGTTAACCTAAGAGAAACGTTTCATGTTAAGAATATTTCCTTTTATCTTGACCAACACATGAAGTTCATTTTGAGAATCTTAAGAATATATCCTTTCAGAGGTTTTAAGTTCATGTTCAATTTTGTCAGGTTCTAACTCTCAGGATGAGGTATTCAGATTTTTTTAATGAAACTATAATTTGCTTAAATTAATAATGCTAGGTATTGTACCAAACATGGGTTTTATCTTGGTTAATAATCCTTGTAATTCTACTAGTTTAAAGAAATACTAAGGAAATACTGGATGCCTTTTATACCTAATTTGTTTCCTAACTACAAATCTCTGAGGATTCTGGAAGTCAAAGGTACACTAAAGAAATGTGGATAAGAATGAATAAATTTTATTTCGACAACTAGTTTCTCTGCTGAAAAATCTGAGCTTAACTGACAGAGAATTTACAGTTTTTATGCTGAATAAGCCATTCGGATTTTGCACCATTGACTTAGCAATACCAAAGCGTTTTCCCAAGTTGTTTGTGATTTGGCTTACCCTTGGGCATGAAGGATCCACATTTTGTTATTTTCCTTTACTTAAAAGGTTTTTAGTTTGGGAGCTATAGTGATGAGAATCTCTGTTTCTCTATAGAAATGGTTTTACTTGATGTAAAATACTTAGTTAAGTATTCACTGTGTCTGAGAAAATGTGAGCATGGCAACATACAGCTGGACTACAAAACATACTGTGATGACTGTATCTTGCCCTGCATTAGGAAGTTATTTAGGGAAGACCACTGGTCAACGGTTTTTCAAAAGTGTATTAAAATGACATCTTGAGAAATTTCACTGGGATCTGTTGCCATTATTCAGCAATAATGAACTTGCATTATTCTGTTTTGGCAATTACTACACTAAAAAATAATTTTGCTAGACCTCCTAGGAGCATGTACAATGCTGTGGGAAATAAAGCTCACTCTGAGAAGGTACGGATAGGAGTCTCTGCTGGAGTTAATGTTGTATTCAATACTTAGGCTGAACATGCTAATGATTTAGTCAGGGCTTATGCTGAAAATCCCTGTAGCCTTATGGTTTGGGGATTCTCCAGAAAAAATGAGAGATAGGGAATCATATTTCCTCCAAAAGCGAAGATAACTCAATCCAAGCTTCTAAAGCTGGGTGAGCACCAGAATCCCCAAGTTACTGGATAAAAAGAAGTATAGTCTGCCTCCTCAACAGATGCCAAATACCACCTTGCTCATTTTTAATTTTTAATGTTTTCTCTAAGCTGAAATGACTAAAATAAAATAGAAACAACTTTTCCCTCCCCAATGTAACTATTTTTTGTTTAAAAGATAAATGTATGGAACAGGTAAATCAAATCAGATTTTTTTTTCCTCTCTCAATTTGTCAGCTGAACTGGTAAAAGGAAAAGTCATTTTCTTGTGCAGTGATCAAAGTAAGACTTGCCTTGACCTTTAAGGCTTATATCCCCTTTCTATCTAGAATAACTAATGTTTTCTCATTCTCTTCCATAGAAATAATAACAGCAATTGCAAAGGGTTATAAAGCTGGAGTAGCAGCAGTAATAATTCTTTCCCTGTGAAAAATTAATACAAGGTGGAGGGGAAGTCTTATAGTACTTACCCTGTCTGTAGCTACTCTGCAATGGGTAAACAAGCCGGGTTTGCTCCACATCGTATCTTCTTCCACCCTTAACAAGGCACCTTGGCTAGAAATTGCACTGTGAAAGTGTCCCAAGGGATGAATTCAGTAATACTCTGCAAAAAGCAGGATCTGTATCAGGTCTAGTTCCTCCTCAAGGTACTGAATTGCAAAGGAAACAAGACAGTGCTGGAAATTAATTTGTTTTAGCAAGGGTGAGACATACCCGTCTGTAGAAAATGTTGGTGGTATTTTGTTGCTTATTCCATCCATTCTGGAAAAAGAATATATGGCATGTTACTGCCATATATTGTTACTTGTTACTGCTGCAGGTAAAGAGGATGGAGATTATATAGCAGAATTTTCTGGTATTTAGTTGTTAGCTTCAATTTTGTTGAATCCTCAAAAGACCGTGGATTAGAATCATAGAATCACAGTGTGTATGTGTATATATATATATATAAATAGAATCATTTAGCTTGGAAAAGACCCCTAAGATCATCAAGTCCAACCGTTAACCCAGCACTGCAAAGTCCACCACTAATCACATCCCTCAGCACCACATCTTTTAAACACCTCTGAGGATGCTGTCTCTACCATTCCCCTTGGCAGCCTGTTCCAGTGCTTCACAACCCTTTCAGTGAAGCAATTTTTCATAATATCCAACCTAAATCTCCCCTGGCAAAGCTAGAGGCTGTTTCCTCTCAGCCTGTCAGTTGTTACTTGAGAGAAGAGACCAGCACTGCCACCCCTCCCTGCCCCCCAACCTTCTTTCACAC
>NW_010400835.1:0-21584 GCF_000710305.1 Buceros rhinoceros silvestris | reverse complement strand
CTGTCATGTTAAAGGTAGGAGTTTGGCATTTGCCCGCCAAAGCCCCAAAAGGACTTGCACTGAAAGAGTTTTGCAAAGCCAATAGAAATAATAGAAGTTTATTAAAGTGACAGATATAAAGATTTGGAATTGCTGTTGGTAAATGCACTTACTGCAGTAGCGCTAATAACTGATACATCACAGTAATGCTGGCAAAGAGAAAACTACCCCGGGTATTTTCACCATATGCTGAGACCGTGGTTCTTACCAAGAAGGCGTCCCTGACTTGGGTGGAGGAAGAGGAGTACAGCCCATTGACCATCCCTACTGTCTTCAGTCTTTCTCCCCCAGCCTGGTATTACCCCTCCTGGTTTTTTATACCCTAACGCTGTTTGTCTCTGCCTCTTAAGAGATATTTATCATGGTTTGGGTGGAGAACTGAGTGACAAAGACATAAATGTTTCAGCATATAATGATTTTGGGCCTTTAGCATATCGAGGGGCGTGAATTTTAATACTGGGTTTGCAGTTAAGTAGGAAAAGGTCTTCACTCAGACACTAGGACCTTCAATATTTGTTTACCTTCTTCACTTAGCCAAAATAGGGCTGTCTTATCTCCATAAGACTCCCTCCTCAGCCATTATTTATGCCAGCTCAAGGAATTTCCTCTTCTAGAGATAACACAGGTATCTTGTGCTCACAATTATATTGTCCTATTGTGCTGAATTCCCACACAGGACTTGTGCTTTAGACCCTTCACCAGTTTTGTTGCCCTTCTTTGGACATGCTCCAGCACCTCAGTGTCCTTCTTGTGGGGAGGGACTGTTACAAAAATACCCGTAAGCAATTATAAATAAAACAAAACGGGTTTTATTTGATTTTGTTTAACAAGTTCAAAGGATGTCAGGTTAGGGAATTTTTACATAAAACAATAACTTAACACAAACTGGAAACTTTACGAGGGAAGGTAGATTTCGCAAGCAAATCGGTTTCATATAGAAATCTGAATACCTCCTCTTCACCAATGTAAATCGAGGACTGCTTATCAAAAGCCCAGGGAGGGACGTATTCACAATGATACGATCTCCACTATCTAATAGAAGAATCTCTCGCTTAACAACACAGAAACGCAATCTCTTACCAATACAGTCAGCCGGCGTCCCAGCCTCAGTATCTCAAAGCCTCAGTTCTAGTGGCCCAGAACTAGAGGGAGATTCTCCCTGCCTTCAGCTCGTACTCTGAGAAGAAACAGAAAAACTCCTTCCTGTCTCTTTGACGAGATTCCCATTTTTATACTCGTTTGAAATGTGTACTGTAGTCAATATCAGGAAACAAGGCAAGATGAGTCTTCAACAGAAATCAGACTCACTGGCGCCTTCTCCACAGGGGTTTGGAGACCCGCTTTTGTGCAAACTTGGTTGCACAAGCACCAGAATGGAGGTAGGAGAATGGTTTTAGATCCTTATCAGGGCGGCTGCTGGCTCTGCCTTTGTCTCCAACACAGGAAGGTGCTTAATACCACCACAGGGACTCAAACCTGAAGACAGTCTTCAAGGTGCAGCCTCACCAATGCCAAGTACAGGGGAACAATCACTTCCCTCCTCCTGCTGGACACACTATTGCTGATACAAGCCAAGATACTCTTGGCCACCTGGACACTCTGCTGGCTCATATTCAGTCAGCGACCAACAGCACTAGGTTCTTTTGCAGTGGTTCCAACCTAGCTGATTTCAGCAGATAAATGCAATGAAAATGTAACTGTGAATGCATTCATACTATACCTTTGTCTGCTTTAAAAAACAGTCTGGTGAAGTCAGCGGGTCCTGTCAACAGCTTTCGTTTTTTGCCAACAGTTGGATTAAAGTTTCCTATTTCTGAAATTTCTGCAGGTGTCCCTTCTACAGCTTCCTTACATCATAATACTCCAGGGACTCTTGTACCAACAAACTGACTTTGTGAAATGAAGCAAGTTTTATCTCCCTTTGAAATTTTTGGTCCATAAGAAGTTTGACATTTTAAGTTATTAAAAATTTCTTTTTGTTACAGAAATCTGAAAGTGATAGCTCATGTGCTTTCATAAAAACGAAATCAGTTAACATGTTTAAAGCCTTCGGGGTATTCATCCTTACCCTGTTCACCCCAACTTTCTTTTTTGTTTTAACCTATCCTTGTAACTAATGTTTTCTATTACTTAGAGAGATCTTAATTTTGCTTTGGATTCTGATCTGATTTTATTTACTTGCAAATTTGTGAAGAAAATATTGACCTTATTTTATCCCATTGTAAAATTCTGTAGAAATATAGAAGTTTTCTTAAATCTTTTTCATTTTATGTATTTAATCTTGCTCTTCATGATTAAAATAGTAGATAGTTACATTTACTGTTCTGTCAACTGCAGAATCATATAGTTAGAAATTACTCAAGTGAAAGATAGTTTCTGACAGTTCCTGACATCGGTGTTGACTTTGGTTTAAGCTGAAATCAGATCTCTTTCACAAAAAAGTAAGACAGCATTTGTTGCATAATGAATGGAAAAAGAACATAAATGGTGGAAATCTGTTTTAGTGGATCAATCTATAGCAGCTTTATTTTAAATAGGTGAAGGTTAAACTTTTCCTTTCATGTCTTGGCTCATGCATTGTTCTTCACACACTTCCATGAAGGAAGCCAGGTGCCTTTAGGCTACCTGAACTGGTGCTGATTTTGCTGGCATATCCCAACCCCATCACCTCTGCTTTCTCAGCTGAAAGTGGTGTCATCTCAGTCAACCACTTTTGGAAGCTTTTTAGGAGTATTGGGAGAGGAAACTCTGTCTTTGCTTAAGCACACCTTATTACAGTGGGATTTATTCAGTATTGCCAAGAAGATACCTTACTCTCTTGCTTGCTTCAGCTGCTGCTTCATGGTCTATGTCTGCAGTTTTAGCCCTCCAAAATTTATCAGATAATTCTATTTAAGCAAGTTGGTGCTGTGATTATTCTTTGACTTGTACCAATTTGGATTCTAAATATGAAAATAAATGGAGAAATGCCTTTTTCCTTTCTTCATTGATCCATATATTAATTTAATCCAGATTTATACTTAAGTATGCATATTGGAGAACAAGTGCACCAGTGGCCATCGGTAACTACCAAGAACTACCAAGAATTCTGTCCAGCAAGGGTCCTAGACAGAACCAGTGATGTGAATCAAAGGGCACTTCCACACATATCAGTGGGAATTAAACTGAGTAATCAACTCTGTTACCAGCATTAACTGTTTGAAAATGGAGGTTGCAATGTGATCATTGGTCTCCTCAGGCATAGATTTCAAGTGAGGTTACCAATTTCTGAATTATATTATACATGCAATAGAACAATTTCTTCAGTTATACCATAGCATGATAGTTTACTGAGCCAGTAAACTTATTTTTATGGCACCATGAGTGCTAAGCAATCTGCAAGATTAAAAATTAAAAAATTGAATAAAAATGTTCAATATCAGCAAGGGCATAGAAAGCAGAGAATTTCTCTTATTTCAGTTAGCCACCTGAATAAATTATGACTTTAAATGATCTTATTCTTTTTATTCCCTTTCTAGACCGATCACCATATTTATTCCTTACCATTACACAGTGCCTTTCTGCAACAAAAATAGAGAAATGTTCCACTTGAGGGTTATAGACCCACCATTCCCCCGAAAGATGGAAATTTCCATCTGATGTGTGCTCTTTTTCTGTCTTTTACGTATCTGTAATAATTTTCATTGAAGTGGGGTTTTGTTCAGGATCAGTGGCCATGTAATTTGTTGGGAATAACCTTGCGTGACTCAAAATAGATGTAGAAAAACAGTGCTCTCTAAGAAAAACTCATTGAATTCAGCAGGTGATGTGATATGCAATTATGTGTTTGAGAATCCTAAACAGGGATTAAACTGCAAAAAAATACGTGAAATTTGACTATGGGGGGTTTTATACTGGGAAGAGGAGATAACTAGGCAGTGCCTAGACTACAGCAGAGCCCATGGGAAGAATGACTGGAAAGCGTATGTCAGGTTTATTTTATTCACTTACAGCAGAAACGGGCTAAAACTGGCCTTTTCTGTTTCTCCATGCTGTTTATTTTTCTGTTTCAGCGCTGTATACTGGCATTTAATCTGAGACACTCCTGTCTTCTGTATCTTTGAAACATACATCGGCAAATATGTGAGTAAACACGCAAATTAGTGAATATGTACCTGTCAATTTAACTGAATATTAAAGCTTCATGAATGCTTGTTCAGAAAATAACTTAGGGTTATTTACTTATTTTTGAAGATAGTTAATTTCCATTGAATGTTCAAGATTTACTGATGTAAAAATGAGAAATTGCTTTGAAATAAGTGGCGGTATGCACAAAAATATTTTTCTGATACTGATTTGAAAGTTTTCTGCTGTAAACTTCAATTTTCTTTAAAATCTTAAAAGGATTATGATACAGTGAATTATCTCTAAGTATCTTAAATGAGATATGAGAATGAGAAAAAAATCATCAATACTCAAGAAAAATTACCTAGTAGGAGTTAAATGCTTTTCATTACAACATAGTGCTCTGATCTTTCCTGCACAGAGGAACATACCTACTCATCTTCTGTTTCTTTCATTCTACTATCTTTAAGTAAATGATTAAAAATACTTAAAATTTTTAATAGGCAGAATATCAAGATGGGTTTTACTTCTGGAAGACATAACTCTTTATAACAGTTTTAATTAGTCCTTATTTCATGAAGCTTTTAAAATGGGCAAAACTCACTAACTTGTTTATTCCTCTAATGGAACATCTCAGGCAATACCTTGTTCTTTTGTTTTGAAGGCGCTGGGGATGAAAACAGGTTACGCATACAGGAAAGAGAGAAAAAAAAATTCCCTTCTACAGAATGCATATACCTTTGGAACATTTCATCTCACCCTTCAGATATAAAACGAAAATATTGTTCTCATCATAAAACTTGAGGGAAGATATTTATTTCAGAACCTTTTTCTGAGACTATGGTCTTGTCCTATATTATTACTACAGATAAAGTTAATTAAATGTTAGTTTGTTAACAAACATAACCCAAGTGACCAAAATGTGTCATCGGTATCAAGGAACAAAGAGTTTATCTATTCCTAGCAAATGTATTTGGTTTGTCTGGCAGTGTTTTTGTAGTGGTTGGTTTTGGTAGTTTTGGGGTTTGGCTTAGGGTAGTTACTGTACGAAGCTGCTAGAAGCTTCACATGTGTCCAAAAGAGCCAATGTAAGCCAGCTCCAAGATGGACCCACTGCTGGCAAGACCAAGCCCTTCAGTGATGGTGGTAGCACCTTTGTTATATTTAAGAAGTAGGAAATACCTGTGCAAGAGTACCTGTAGCCAAAGAGAGGACTGAGAATATATCAGAGAAAAAATGCTGCAAACATCAAGATTAACGAAGAGGGAGAGGAAGAAGGTGTTCCTGGTGCTGAGGCAGAGATTCCCCTGCAGGCTGTAGTAAAGATCATGGTGAGGCAGGCTGCCCCCTGAAGCCATTAGAGGTTTAAAATGGAGCAGATATCCACACGCAGCTCGTGGCCTACCCCTTGCAGGAGCAGGTGGATGCACCCAAAGGAGGCTGTGACCCCATGGGAAGCCTATGCTGGAGCAGGCTCCTAACAACCTGTGGACCCATGGAGAGAGGAGCCCATGCAGAAGCAGGTTTACTGGCAGGACTTGTAACCCTGTGGAAGAGCCAAACTGGAGCAGTCTGTTCCTGAAGGACCGAATCCCATGGAAGGGACCTACTCCAGAGCAGATCATGAAGAAATGTATCCCATGGGAATGACTCATGTTGGAGAAGTTCATGGAAGACTGTCTCCTGTGGGAGGGACCCCATGCTGGAGCAGGGGAAGAGTGAGTCCTCCAGCAGAGGAGGAAAGCTAAGGAGGAGAAGGTAGAGAAATTGGAAGTGAGAGGTTGAGAGCAGGAGGAACACAGGGGTGGGGGGAAGGTATTTTATTTCTCATTACCCTACTCTGATATGATTGGCTAACGAAAATAATTTCCCCAAGCTGAGTCTGTTTTGCCCATGATGGTAATTGCTGAGTGATCTCCCTGTCCTTATCTTGATCCACAAGCTGTTATTTATGTTTCTGCCCTGTCCAGCTGAGGAGGAGAGTGTAGAGAGCAGCTTTGGTGGGCACCTGGTGTTTAGCCAGGGTCAACCCACCACAGCAACAAAGGCTGATCTTTTGTTTGTTTGTTTTCTGTCATTGCTGTTGAGACTCAAACATTGTCTTTTCTTACTTGCTAGCAACTATAGGATTTTATTACATCTAGATTTTAAAGCTGGTTGATCAACTGATTACCTGGAACTCCACAAAATATGAGAAATGTCAATGTTGTTAAAAGGCTGTCTGTATAAACAGACATGGGTGCCAATTCTACCTTGCATTAGGAGAATGAGTGGGATGGGAAAGGGGGAAAGAAGTTTTTCTAATATATTCTTTGTAATTTTTTTCTTTCATTTTATGATACCTTCTTGAAAAAGGAGAAAGGGGTGGCATAATTTACCTACTTAAGTGGCCTGCTAGTTATTATTAAGGGTTTGATTTGGCCATTTAGCCATTAAATAGGCACCACTCCACAGTAATTTCGCTGTTAACAAAGCCTTGTAGTTTCATGACAATTACTAAGAAGATTCATGTTTTAAGACATTTTTCTTGTTATTTCCTCATATCATTTACAAGGTCTTACTTTCTCTGACATAGAGCTAATAATGTTAGGACACCATTGAACTAAAAGATGAAAGTGTATTACCTTAAGCAGGCTGATTAAGAAAAAATTATCATTAATTTAATATTGTATATTAATTTAATATATGTAGGACCTGCTGAAATCAGGTTTAGCACAGCCCTAACACTGAGTATGGAGTTTCCTCATCAACATGGAGTTAGAAAGACTGGTAAGTTTTATTTCACTGAATGATTTGTAAATGTCGGTGACCACTCCAAACATGTCTGGTTAAATGGGAAAAATTCTTTAAATGAATTTGGTTGTGACTTTTACTTAGTTACAACAGAAATTAATTTTAACCTTTAATTTACTCTTTATATGTTCAGGTTCAGGTCTAACTTTAGCAGGAGAAATATCTCTAAACAGGAACAAATATTATGAGTTGTATGAAAAGTAGAACCAATTGCACTTCCTTTGTATGTTTTATGAATAGTACTTACTAGGTTGTATGAAAGTCTTGCTTGAAAACCCAGTGCTTGCCTTGGACCAAAACAGATCGATTTTGGTGTCGGGTACTCTTCTAATATGGGAAATACCCTATTTGTGCAATCTGGGCTTTCAGTTCTGTCTGCATCCTTGACCAAGCATGGGGAAAAACAATTAGTTAAAGTAATGGTTATTAAGTAGCAGAATGTACCTATTTGTTTTTGTTGGGGGGTGGGGTGTATATGTGAGCCTGTATGTGTTTGATATGAATTCAACTTAAACTAAGTAAACTTTAATGAAGGAATACTTCGAAGCCTAGTTTGTCTATGCCTTGGAAGATGTACTGTCTTCATAAAACACTAGCCATAGTACTAAATACATGCCAAGTTTTTCTGTTTTGTTCCTGCATGTACGAGTGCACATTTTGGGGGACTTAATTGACTCACTTAGGCATATCACAGGATATATGTATCTTTTGAAAAGGAAAACAAACTCCTTCTTTTTAATGTGGTATCATTTACTTCAAGCCATGATGATAGGTTATCCTCTCTTAGAAGATTTAACGGACCTCAGTGTTTTGTAAGGTAAGGATAGTAACTGTGCAGTAGTTCATGTGATTTAAAGAGTGTTTATTGATGAAGAATGTGAACTGCAATAAGGACAATTGCAGACCTGGTTAAAGGCAATAAGACGTAATGGGTTAACATGGCGGCTGCAGGTCTAAGCTCCCCTGCTGTCTTCTTTCCCTTTTCCCTAAGCGAGTGAAAACTTTCTCCTGGCTTCTTATTGGAGCCAGGGCATGTCAATCAAACGCCTCCATGACTAAGTATATAAAAGCCAGAATCCACAACATACCCTCGGCATGCGTGCTTTTTTTTTCTGCTTGGGATCGAGAGAGAAGAAAACACCGATGGGAGAGACAGCAGCTGCCTCAAATTCTGGAGCAGTAGATTCCTTCTGCAACGCAGGTAGACCTTCTCACTTTGCTGATCACTGGTGTGGCTGGTTTTTGACTGAGTTTTAGCCAGAAGGAAGGGGAAACCCAGCTGTAAGCCCCCAACACCCTGCACTGAGGGAACAGCTGCTGGCGAGGGGAGAAATCTACAGTGTTCCCTGGAGTTTGTGCCCTGCTCTGCAGATAGGGAGAGCCAGAAGCCAGAGTGTAGCCCCTGACAGACTGGTAAACTCAAGTCTCCAGCAGCCACCTCGGAGAAGGACTAAGTTACTGCAAGGAAGTTTGCTCCAAAGGAGCAAAATTTCTTGGACTGAAATTTCTGAGGCTAAGAGGCTGTGACTCTCCCTTCACCCTTCCCTGCACCACTCCCCCCTCCCCCACCTTTGAGCAGCAGCCATGTGGTGGGGGCTTTGTTAAGCGGAGATGTGGATTAAACGGGAGAGAATGTGTGTGTGTATATATATATGTATATACTTATTTATACATTTATTGATATCTCTGTCTTTTATCAATCTGTCTTGTTTAGATTTAAATGATTGATTTATGGTTTTAATTGTTTAGAGCATTAAACCAATTTGGTACCATCCTTTTAATTTAAAACCTGTTTTCACTGTTTTTCCTAAAAAGCCCAGACAAGCCCAGTTGAATTACTTTAAACCTCTTCTGTGTAGCTCTCAGGTGGGTTCACATTCTCTCTGAGGCTACAGAACCTTTTAGGAATTCCAGCCTTTTAAACAGCAACATAAGGCTCACTCATACTTACATTAGACCTGAATCAGGCTGGAAGAACTTAAAACTGAGATCTTCAAAGCAATTCAAGACATACAACCTTACTTTCAGTATTGCCATAGGTTTAATGAGTAATTTTAAGCAAGATGCTACTTTTAAGAGCTTAAAAAGGGTAACTATAACAACTGTAACAACAACAAGAACAAAAAGTGAGAGATACCTGTGAGTTAACATGCTGCTTTAACTGAGTAATTTGTTCAAGCGTAGCCAGCAATGCTGTGCTAGAAGGGTGTAGCATCTGGAAACTTGCTCACTAGATGCTGTGCACAAATTTCGGTGTGTGATAGCATGCCTGTCTTCCAAAACCGTGAGCCCAAGCATACCGAAGTACTGTGTTAGGTTTTGTGATAAAGATTAAAGAATTATAATATAAAAAATTCCATTTCTTCTGTTCTAGTTGTCAGGCAAGGCTTAAAAAAAAAAAAGGAAAATAGTTTAATGTAATTATCATTCTGCTTTTTAACCTTTGGGTAGTACCTTGTCCTTATTTTCAACAATCTTACTTTTGTAGTTCTACAATCTGAACTCTCTGATATCATATAATTATAGTTCAAGTTTGTTTTTTAGTTGGTGTTAAGAGTATCTACATACCTTTTTAAAATAAAGTTGGCTCTACTTCCAGTTCTTTCTTTGTATTATGTTTCAATAAGGGAATAAATCCAGTCTTGCAAGGCCCACAGTGAATATGTCAAAATAAGGAAATTGGAGGCACAAATAACAGCAATTTATTTACAATGCAACATATACAAGTTTTTTTGGATTGCCCATGATAAATTGATGACCTGCAGTGTAGCTATTGCTTAATTACCAAAGAAATATCCAGCACTACAGGTCCATCGCTGAATACACAACAACTTGTCTGTTGTAGGCCCAGCCACTTGGTGAAACAAGCCTGCTGGATGCACAAATAGTGTGATAGAAACAAGTACAATGGCGATTACAAATATAATTCACCCAGGGAGAAATTATCAGTGTGGATGAGGTAGTGAACCTTACTCCTGTGTGGGGAGGTGCAGAGGGAGCGAATCTGCCAATCAGTCCTTTCGGTTTGGTTCCAAATCATCTCATGCCCTACTTTAAGGGTGATATTGGGGCAATATTTATACTCATTTTTTTACATTACATCATTGGGGTAGACATGCATGTGGGTGGGACTGTAGACAAGCTTATGATTTATGTTAATTGCTCAGAGTCTGTTAATTTATACCTGCATGGGTGGATGTAACAGCTTGTTTCGTCCTGGGTGGAAAAAAATAAACGAATGTGACTGTGGACTCTCCGTCTCACTTCTCCAGGCATCAAGATAACACCCGTCACCAGATATTGATCTAGTGATAGCTGTAGTTCTAATTGTCACATCTCTCATCCTTGAATTTTATCGACAAAGAGCTTGCAGGCATCCAGCTGTGTCGTGTGCCTGTTATTGTATGTGACTTGGTCTTTGTGCTGTGACTTTGTACTTCCCACAATTATTTAATTATGTACTCAGATACTGCACTTCTGTATTTGAATGTCCTACCCCAGATATTTTTACTGCTTTCTTTTTCAAGTCATCATATCTCAGGAAGGCATTGCTCTGTTCTCTTTCTACTTGCGTTAGATAGATAACACATTTTCAGGCAAAATGTTTTCTCTTTCATTCCTTGAACTGCTTTGTGCAGTGCTGACTCAGAAGAACCACTTTCAGGGATCTGCAGAAGCTAAACATATCTACATAGATAAGTATTTATGTTTTTATATAGGTTTTTATTTTATAATTTTGGAAATCTCTGTGATTTCTTGAATTAGCTAAAAAGCTTTAATTCCTACTGCTGATATGACTTTTCTCCTGACAAAAGGCTTTACAAGTATGTTGCTCTTTTCTTTGTGGACAAGATGGCTTAGACAAGATGGCAAGTAAAGTCAGCTTCAGTATAATGTTAAAAAAAGAAGACACATCAAAATACATTCAAGATTGGGAGACAGTATGACATACTTCCTTTCTTACTTCCATGATGCTCAGGCTTTATTCAAATTTATTCTAAAAAGAGAAAATCGACTTTAACAAAGAGTTAAATTGCTATGCAGTGGATGATGAATATTTTACATGTCGGAGTAAATTCAAATCGTCTTCCTCTACATGAATTCAGAGCTGTATTTAATTTATTAGTTTAGCTGATAAATTTGGAAATTCTTTGAGGCAACATAGAAAGAGTTCAGGACATGTGTACTATATGTGTAGTATTATTTTTTGGTATTAAATTTTGCTAACTATTCTTTAGACTTTTTCCATTTACAGAATGAGTTACCTTTATCATAGTCTATTTTGTGATTCTAGAAAATATGTCTCACCAAACCAGGTGAAATTCTGTTTCCTTTAAAAGCAGCAGCTCTCGTTTGTCCCAAATATTTCACTATTCCTAGAGTTTTGCTTGATGTCTTGAATGTAAGTTTTAAAAGGAGATAATATATAACCCAGAACCACTGTATCTTGTGTTTAACGTCTGTGTCTCTGATTTGACATGACATGCTGTAATGAAATTTGACCAGAAAAGGATTTGTGAAGGAAAGCAAGCCAAGAACCAGAAAAGAAAGTAACGTCAGGGTATGCACAAGATACAAACAGGGAATTATTTCTGACAATACTGATAAACCATTTTTATTCCGTATTTTTTTCCTATATGGCTTGAGGATATTGACACCCTAAAGCCAGATGTTGACTGACTGGTATGAACACTTGATTGTATGTGTGAATGGGATGATGTATCTCAAGGACTAGAAGTGAATAGAAAAAAGAGCACTTAATTTTCCAGGACAATTTTGGTAAGTTTGATGCATTTTTCTACCAGTTTGAATGATCTTCCGTCCATCTTAACTCCATGATTTTTTTGAGCTATCAGCAACAAGCTAAAAAAACCTTTGCTTCAGGCAGGCCTATGGGATAGGCTGACTTGAAGCCATGCAATCCGGAAGTTTCAGTGCCTTTGGCCACCAAAGATCTTCAAGGCACCCAGAGGTAATAAGCCTTTTATTAGGCTCACAGGTACTGCTCCAGATGGAAGACAAAATGATTAATAGTTCAGAGCAACTTGGGATCTTCAGCAGGTCACAGCTTGATTACTAGAAAAATTAAAAAATGGGGGGTGAAATTTTCTTGGGTTTCACCAAACGTGACTGAAACCAGACTGTCTTAGAGAAAGCTCTTATCTTTGGTGAATCAAAAGGTTTCAGTAGGTAGAAAAGACGTATAAGGTTTTTTTTACTAGCTCCATTTGGAGATATAAGGAAACAAATGTACTCCCTGTGGTTGGAATTCTCACTGAAATAAACATTTCTGAGGGTGGAATTGTTTAAGGAAACCACTTACAGTTCTTTAGGGATTTTTAATTCTTTTTTTCTCTCTTTTTGGACTCCTTGAAAATCTGTCTCAGCTCACTTTACACTCTGTGTTGTTGTGAAAGTCAAAGGGATGGTAATTCCAAACTAATAAAGAAAGTCTGTTAAAGAATGGTATGAAAGCAATCATCCTGGACAAACAAAAGATCAGAGAGACAATTTTTTGAGAAGCAAGTCTTCTGTTTCAGCAACCACAAAGTAATAAGCAATTCCACTAAGACTTTCAGTATCATGACAAATTTTTTTGTGTATGTCCTTTAAATCATACAATGCCAAACCCTTATTTCCTCCCAGGGAAACAGCCATATTCTCTGCTTGAAACATTGCTTTTCATGATGAAGCAGAAATCTTTGTGGTGAGACTTGAGTCCTTGGGCTGGGGCAGGTGTTAGGGTCAGCTGTCTTCTAGCTTCTCAGAGTTGTCTATGATCTACCAAAGGTAATTCAAGGATGGTCCTCCATGATGATGGAAAGTTTATATGTTAGGGTAATGAATATAAAAGGAATCTGCCACTGTCCGTTCAGTTAAGAAGATGAATAAGATGTCTGATGAACAACTTCAGCTGTTGCTGTTAGGCAAAGTAAGCTATGCTTCAAGCAAAAGCTGGTACTCAACCACAGTTTGCATTACACTTTACTCATTAAAACAATCAACTGACTGCACCAAGGAACAAAATTTGCATTAAAGATAGGCAATATTTAGAAAAACAATTTAAAGAATTGAAGTAAATTACGATGTTCAGATTCTGCAGTTGGTTTTCAATATTATGTACTCAGGAAAAAAACACGTATTGGATATTGTAGAAATGCAAGAGAAACTGTGTAGGTGAATTTTGTAATTACCAGTCTCCCTCTAGGCTAATTTACTCACAGTATATTTGTTTGGTTTATGTTTGGGGATTTTTTTTTAGTTTTATTTAATAATTGAATTCTCATTGTCTGGAGAAGAAAACAAAAACTCACTTTGTTAGTAGACAATATCAGCAACTCTCTATTCCAAGATCTGGGATAGATCATAATCTCTCTTGGTTTGAATAGCAGTTGTTATAGTTTTGGAGCTAATGATTAGTGTGAGACATTGAAGCTATTACCATTTGGTGTCAAATGATTTTCAGTTTTGTAATTTGTAAACCAATGCATTAGTAAGTACTTTCCCAAAAGGTTAAAATAATTCAGTGGTTTTATTAGTGTAGTATAGTTAGAGTCCTTCCCTGTCTGTTTACAGTGGAATACAATAGGTACTGTCTCTGTTTGTTTTACATTCAAAATATTGAAGATATTTTGCCCGATAGGTATTGATCATCTCAATACCGTACTTTAGATGAACACTCATAACTAATTTTGCAAATAATTTGTTGTGAAGTTATTCCACAGTGGTTTTGAAAACCAAGTATTTGCTGTGAGTATGGTATATCTTTTAAGTTTGGGATTGCCATAGTGAGGGAGGTGACTGTGCATCTAGCCCAATGACTTGTCCGCAGTAGCAGATACTGCACAAAGCATGTAACACCAGCATAAATCAGAGAAGCCCTTCCCCCTTCAGTTTCCACCAATAAGCAGATTAATGACTTTATTAGCCAGAGGCTACATCAAGCCATTGTACTTAGTGGCTTTAAATTGATATCTCTTCCGTGGAGGTATTTCATTCTCTTAAAAATTCATTTATACTACTGGTCTCTTGTGAGTTTCACTATTTAATCACGTTCTGCATGGAGAATGTAATTCCTTCTGATGATTTTGAATTGCTGTTTGTGATAGTATCATGAGTTTCCTCTTCTGTGCTATGAAAAATAAGAAATAAATGTTCACTCTTTATCTCAGCTGTGATGTTCTAGGCATTTGTTCAATCCCTCCACAGATGCTTTTTTTTCCCCCTCCAAAGCTGAAGAAATGTAATCATCTGCTCACTCATTTCTAAGTACAGAAACTGTTTGCTGCCTGCCCATTCTGTTGCCCTTCTCTGGCTTTCTTTCGGTTTTGTTTTTGGGGTTTTTTTTTCTTTTTTTTTTTCATTTTCTACTTGGCCTGTTTTGGAAGGGAGTGACAGTAACTACGTGCAGTATTGATGGCAGTCGTACTCTGTGGATTTTGATATTAGCACAGTCAGGAATTTATTTTTCCTTTGTCTTCAGTTACTGATAGCTCCTCACATCTTATTGGCCTGCTCAAGCTCATCTGAACACTTGCTGCACTGACCAGGATAAGAAATATTGTTTTATCCTTTTTTTGTTTAGAAGATAAATTGCTTCTGATACTGTCAAGCTTGATGAAATTCTGTTAACTTTCAGAGAAAAGCCTCATGTCAGGGAAATACAAAGTTTAAAGTCTTCTCAGTTTAATATTCAGTGAAACAGAGTTAGTAGCTGAAAACCTGAAAAATTTAGCGAGATCCTTCACAATTTTGAGCTGGATATGAGGCAACAGGCTAGATAATAATTAATGCCTGCTGTATAAATCTCAGCTATGTAAAGTAGTGTGTTTGGGAAAGTAGTGTTTTGTTTCCTTTGTACACCAGCGGTCATTGTTTTTGACACTAGCATGCTTGCATACTTCCACTTAACTGAAGGAAGTGAGTTTGTTGTCACCATAATGGGACAAAATACTGGTTCTCCTCCACTGAATATTATATTTGAATCATATAACTGACTGGTTCAGCTCCATGAGAATAACCAAGTTCTGTTTTCGAAACGAAAGGATGACAGGTGAGAAGGAGGAAAGAGAAAAGCGAAGGAGAGGGAAAGATGGAAAAGAGAACAATTCTGTTGCATTTACTTCTCTCTTAGTGAGCCTAGTGGACTGTGCAGTTGCTTATCTCTTTCTTAAAGCTGACACTCTGATGTACTTTGAAAGTGACTGTTAGATTTTTACGAAAAACAGAGGAATAAGGTATCTTTGAAGTCTGGTGAGTGCAACAGATTTAAAATAAATGGACTGATAAGAAAACTGTCCTCCTGCCCTTTACGTACAGTGGATATTTTACTGTGCTTATTCTCAAACCAGTTACAGTTGTTACAACTCTAAATCAATTCCCCCAAATTCTCTGAAAATTTGTACATTTTTGTGATGAGTGGGGCTTTTCTGCATGCCTATTGCCTGTACTTCTGGGGCAGTTCCTGACCTCTCTGTGTGCTGCAGACTCTTTGCTCACAGGCCCTTTTCTTGCCTTCTGGTTTCTTAAAGGAGCTTCTTGGTCTAATCATGCTCAGAGGCATCCTCCTGATTTTCGGTATAGGCCTTTCCTCTGCAGGAGATGTAACACCTTTCTAGGAAACAGCATACACAGTGCGTGGTGGAGGCACAACTAAGTTATAGATTCTGATGATCAGTAGGTTTGCATAAACATCCTTGTCCTGGTGTAATATAACACCCATTTGATTGACATATGAAACAAACCAGTTAAGGTGTTCCTCCCCTGCGTGTCACTGCAGCTCATTGGCTCCACGTGGAGCTCCTTGGCGGGACAATGTCTCTTTAAGAAACCACGTACAGAGAGTGACAGACCTCCTGCCCTGTCCCTGCGTTGTGACAGTTGAAACAGTTGCCACGTGGCAGCCCTTTTGCCTGCCTGAGGGCCGTGAGGACCTCTCTGAGGGGACTGCAGGATCCGGCTGGCTGTTGCTATCGGCTGCTCGATGAGAGCTCTGGCGTGAAAGATACCGCCTGTGGCTGCTGCCCAACACAAATGCCCCCTGTTGCTTTGTCCAGGGGGCATTTCATGCTGTGATCGCCTGTGGCCATGACTTTTAGCTCCACTGTCGCTGGTGCAGTTATACCTGACCCAGTAGGAGCTGGTCCCAGCTTCGGTCCCTGACTGATAACTACATGCCTGGTAGTTTGCCCGTGGTTTAACCCTCGCCACAACAGATCCCTGAACCTTGCATACATTTGTTATTATCTAGTTGTTGTTTGTTGTTTATAATGTCATTTTTATTGCTATTAAAATAGTTTCCAAAACTTAGCTGAGGCCTCGCCCACTGACTTTATCTTTTCCCTTTTACCTCTCTCCCAACCCTTTCCTCCTGGAACAGAGAAGGGGCTGATTGGAGAGACAGAATTTGTCCCATGGTTTGGCCCTGCCTCAGCCAAACTGGTGAAAATATCCAAATGGCAATTTCGAACTTGTTACTTCAGTGCGCATACATACACATGTTCTGTCCTTAAAGCAATTTAGAAAACACAAGGATCAGGGAAATACAGTCCACCACGTCCAGAAACATAGCTGTTGAATAAAACCCCTTTTGGTTTCACTCCAATTTTCCTTGTTGTTGTATTATCTTTATATACATACATACTTTAGGAAAGAAAGAAAAGTAAGGAAAAAGAAAGAAGAGTGCAGATATTGTATAGAATTTGATATCATGGTTAAGAGTGAGAAATACAAGTAGGTTACATGTATATATATACATAAGCATAGGCTTTTATGTCCTTATTCTAGTCATCGTGTATCAATCCTTGATTTGAGCCTTGAAGTGCAACTGAAGTTTAAAAATAATGTCCTTTTCAAGGTCTTCCTATATTTCCGTTCAATTTTTATTCAGAGTATCATAGGATAACTTTTTCTTGATGAAAATAGCTTCAGTTTGGATGTTTCAGGTCTTACCATTATTTGAAAATCAGAAGAAAGGTTTTGTACACTTGAGTAGAACACTGTTTGAGAGAAGGGGTGCTTTATTGTGGTCAAGGATTTAATTTTAGATGGGTGTGAGAGAAGTCAATTCAAGAACATAACTAAACTTGGTTACAAGCTTGAAAGTTTTCACATGAATCACAGTGCATCTCCTGGATGCATCAGAAAATTTGCCCAGATTAAAAGAACAGAATGTGTGAGATTTTATAAATATGCACTATTCAGAAACTTGAAAAGGGAAAAGGAACAAGGAGACTTCCTTTCTGATGAATCACCTGCAGGGAAGAGATTCAGATGTGTGTCATTCTCTTAAGTTAGCATCAGAATTTAAAGTTCACTGTGAAAAGAAACTGTTGTTGAGCGGCCATGTAATTACTTTTCGTTCTCAAATCTACAGTGCTGTTACGCAGTGTATAATGAAATTAATAACTATTACTGAATTATTAGGCTATATAGGAATGAAAAGGTGTAGTCAGCAGTCTGTAAGACTGCTAGGGAGAATCTTGTTTTTATACACCTTTAAGAAGCATCGTCAAATGAGAAGCATATGACTGGGAATAAAATGACAGACACTTATTAATCTCTTTTAAATAAAGCTAGCAGAAGACTTGATGTCTGATAAATTTGTTTATCTCTTCAAGTACAGCTGCTGAATGTCTTAATTCTTCATTTTAAATGAAAGTGTCTGTGGTAAATTAATAAAGTCTTGATATGCAAGTACAAGGAACAGGTTTTTTTCCTACCACTTCCTGCAACATAGCTTCCCTTTCATCTCTTCTGGAAAACAACTTACAATTTAATTATTACAGAAAGTCAAGAGGATTACTTAATGGAAGGAATAAATCAGCGATGCTACTAGAGCATAAAATCAAGTATACTGAATGTAAAACAGAACCCCTATATTATGTTTAGCTCACATGAGTAGGCTCATTCAAGCTAATGTGAAGATGTGCATAAATAATACTTTTTGGAATTAAGTCCTTGAAAAACTCTTTGTAGTATTCAGACATAATAGCCATACAGAAAATTCAATTGTGTAACAGTAATGTTCACTGGTCCCGCGTTGTTTTCTTAATGTTTAACTTGGTTTATTTGAGCTGGTGAAATCTTCCTGTATAATCTCACTCAGAAAATTCCCTAAACTTTTGCTTAAGTCTGTCTTTACTGACAAACTCCAGAACTGCTGAGTTTGCATGCACTGGATAGATATTTTTGGATGTGTTCTTATTTATGCATCTTAGTAAGGACTGTGGAGTGTAGGCAAAGAAACAGTAGTAAGTCAGATATGTCCTGAGTAAAGTTACATTACTTTTGGGGAGAGTGGGAGAAAGTCATACATTACATATATGTAGTTAGATTTATGAGGAAACGCTTTCACTAATTCTGTGTGTCTCCAACGAAGCAAATATGAATAAAAAATAAAGTTGATTTTTTTCAATTTTTTCAAGTTAATTATTTGGGAAATTATATAAAACAAAAAAGGAGAAAAGGTTGCCTAATTAATTCTCTGTCCTAAGCAGCTGCAAATTATTTAATAAAATATACTTGCTCTGATACTCTTGCACTGTTAGCTGCGGTATCTACTGATGCTTACTCCACAAACAGTCTTTTGTAAGTCAATATACACGTATAAGTAGAACTGTGCTGTTCACCATGGAAAACAAATCTAGCAACAATATGTGAATGGATTAATCAGCAATCTGTGTTTTAGTCTATCTTGATTCCTTTGCTACAAAATTCTATTTCCTATATGCAACAAGTAATTTCATAGTAGGTATATTTCACCTGGAGCATGATAATAAACTGTAAGCCAGAAATAAATTTTCAGATGTGTTGCTTTATTGATTTCCCACTGCCTGGGATTAGATCTGGGATTAGATCCCCACATTTTCATCAAAAGCATCTAAAAAGACATTCTTGGCTATCTTTCTTGGTTAAAAATAAGATATAAACAAATGGGGAAGGGATTAGAAAGCTGGGAGTTTTTTTTCTTAATTTACTCATATTTGCACCATATCTTTCCTTAATATGTGTTATCTCTGTTTAGCATATTATTTACTTTTCACAAGGTTTGGATTATTGTTTAAAATACGCCTTATTATTGGATTAGCATATTTAATATACTCCAGAAAATTGTTGATTTAATGTATCAGTCTATAAAACTTGTTAGAGAGTTGAAACTGCCATAGATTTGAAGGTTGTGTTTAATAATTAGTTTAGCAGATTCTTATTTCTCAACTTTTTAACAGTTTTTGGGTTGATTTTTTGTTGGTTTGTTTTTTTCCATTGTTGTTTCAGGTAGAAACGGACATAAATTCTACAGATTTTAAGAAACTGAGAAACTCAGATTTGTAGTTAATACATGAGATAAAAATTTCTGTGTAAAGTTAAGAGATTACTGAAGTAAAAATCTTTCTTTTCTATAGCACATTTTGCTCTTTTCTGGGGTTTATGAGTTGGTTAGTTATCTGGAAGGAAACCTACAATTTGTTCTTGCTTTCCCTAATATGCAGCGATTATCTCTAAAAACCAACATGAAAATTACCCTTTGCAAATAATAAGTTGGCAGAGTTCAAACCACTTGGTTGTAGTAATATTTTCGTATTTTCGGGTAGATTTGATGCTATATTTATTTTTCCCTTTTGATTATGTAATAGTGGACTGTTATCCCACACTTTTCCATGGCTTTTAAGAGAGATCAGAAGTTCAATCTTTTTTTCCTCCAATGATGTATATCTACCATGAAAAGACTATACCATGCGAGTTATCATAGGCTATTTTTATAGCCAGTGAAGAAAAATAGAACATGATTCATCTGACCTGTTTCAGCCATTTATTTAGAGTTAGATAAATTGTGCCCAGAGGTTACATTTTTCCTTTTTCTAAAGAGAACTTAGATGAGTACCTTAAATGGAGATGTCTGTACTGTTAAAAATCTGAAACCTGGTGAAGTGAAACCTGCCCAGGATTTCTTCACGTTAAATGATATAAGTAAGAGTTAATGTGTGGTTACAGACAAGCACTCTGTACCACGAAGTTTCTCCTTTTCCTTGGCTGGTTATCCACCTTTTTCCATATGTAAACAAAGGGGACAAATCAGAGAAGTAAGGAATGGTATTTCAAGGAAAATGGATTGTTGGCCTCCATAACAGATGTCGTGAAAGGATTTAGCCCATATAGATCAAACTCAGTTGTCCACTAGCCTTTTCAGAGGAAGAGGTCTTCATTTAGAAAATATGTAGAATAACTTGAAAGTTTCAAAAACTCCAGTCCCAGGGAGAAGTGTTTCCAGTGTGCCTTACGGTATTAAATTTTGACATAGGCTACTTGCCGTGACTGTGTTGATGAAGAATTTAGGTTCACTCTAGCTAAAGAGCCTTGGACATGCACCAAAATGATCAAAGATGCCTGAAAGACATTAAAGAATAGTAATGAGACTGTAGTTCCAGCTTTGGAGAGCAGGTAATTGACACAAGGCATTCCTTCATGAAAGTTAATACCTTCATGTATTTAAATTAAAGTCTACTTTATTCTGCTTAGGAAATGGATGTCTGTCAGTTTTGTGTTAAAATTGATGCAGACTATCTGAAGGTGTATGTTATTTATGTGTTTTGTGTTAGGAAACAAAAGCAAAATCTAAATAAATATGTTGCAGTATAAGGGAGTGTGAGGGAAGTAAAATCAGAAATATATAAATTTTAAGGAAAGAGTTTGTTCATATGGTCTTCCAAGTCTTTATTGTAAAAACACTAATAAATTAAGTAAGCAGAATAAAAAAAAAACCATATAGGGTATGTGCTGAGGAGAGGGGAATTATTTACTTATGCTAACATAATTTATTTTTTAGGCCAGCAAATAACAATTAATCATAGTTAATTGGAAGCAAGTCTGTTTGCACTACACGTTCCAAGCTAATTTCCAGGGATGTATGGAAAGAAAAGACCATAGCTGATTGCAAATCCTATTGTAACAGTCCACAATGAATTGGTACTTTCAATACCTCTCAGTTTCATCAAAATAATCCAAATATTTACAAAGCATAAAACATTGTCTGGGGGATAGTGTGATAGAGAGCAGCCCTGCAGAGAAGGACTTGGATGTACTGGTGGATAAAGGTGGGTATCAGCTGACAATGTATGCTCGCAGCCTAGAAAACCAACCATATCCTGGCCTGCATCAGAACTGTGGCCAGAAGGTCAAGGGAGGTCATTCCAGTGCTCTACTGTGCTCTGGTTAAGACCTCACCTGGAGTACAGCGTCCAGTCCTCAACACAAGAAGAACATGAACCTGTTGGATCAGGTCCAGAGGAGGGCCACAGAAATTATCATGAGAGGGATGGAGCACCTCTCCTATGAGGACAGGCTGAGAGAGTTGGAGTTGTTCAGCCTGGGGAAAAGAAGGCTCCAGGGAGACCTTGTTGTGGCCTTCTGGTAATTAAAGGGGACCTATAAAAAGATAGAGACAGTCTTTTTAGCAAGGACTGTTGTAATGGGGCAAGGGATATGGTTTATAACTAAAAGAGGAGAGATTTAGACTAGAAATATGGAAGAATGAGGGTGGTGAAACACTTGCACAGGTTGCTCGGAGAGGCGGTAGATGCCCCATTCCTGGAAACATTCAAGGTTGGGTTGAAAGGGGCTTTGAGCAACCTGATCCAGTTGAAGATGTC